>NC_056731.1:195113634-195143634 GCF_019279795.1 Protopterus annectens
TTCCCCCAATCCTGCTCACTTTCTCATTTTAAAGACTGCAACAGACTGCTTGCTTATTATGTCACACACAAAGCTGATTGCATTTCTGTGTCAGTGCAGAAATGAATGTAGGTATTACAGTACTGATTGATCTGCATAATCTGTTCATGTCCTCTTATACATTGCATGCTGCTTGGCTGTCTTCTTCACCTCACCCTAGCTGTAGTTGAAAATGCAGATTAGCCCTGCGGTTTCATTGTGTATACCATTAATTGGAGAACTTTCTCATGGTTCTATTCTGGAATCACTTTTTTGTACTGTCTTTATCAACTTCTTGACACTTGTTGAGAATAACAATCAGATCTGATGTCCATTTCATTATTCCTCACAGTAGGGTCTTAGGATCTGACATCAGACCTGATCCGGCCATTCCAAAAGACTGTTGCTTTAAGTCTTGAGCTTCTCCGACTCCCATAATGCCGTGCACCAGCCCTAACTCCTCAGATTTCATTTATCTCCTTCCTGGATAGATGTGGTTGCGGAAGTCTCGAGCTTCTTTAAAAGATAACTTAAACTTTTTGTCTTAACTCGTAACTTAAGTGGAGCCTTTGATAAATCCAGTGGAAGCAAGCAAACTAAAAATGAAAAACAGTAAATCCACTGGAATCAGCAAGCGCAACAAAAACACTGCTTATTCCAACGCAACTTCCTCAGGCATAAAATCAAGACAACTAGCCACAGCACATATAAATAGTACTAAAAAAAATCACATGATCACTAAATCATTTGTTGCAAACGTTGCAGTAAAGGCTTTAAAGAAACACACTCATTTAAACCTGGTGGAATATGTGCTTTTAGTCTCAGTATCCATTTATATTTTTCCAATTCTGTTTATTGTATCAAATCACCCATTCGAAGAGAAACATCTTAGGTAAAACCATGAATTTAAAATAATGTGAAGGAGGAATTACTGTATGTTTGTGCAAAGCATTAGTGCCAACTTTTCTCCTTATTTCTGACTGGTGACTACTAATGTGTTCTTTCAGTTTCCTGTTTGTCTTTCCTACATAATATGCTCTACATTCCTGACATATGGCCAAATAAACAAGATTTCTAGTATCACAATTACCATAAACATTAGTGTAAAATAACCTTTTGTAGTAGGGTGCATAAAAGTCCGGCCTATAAGAATGTCTACACAATGTATACATTTATTACAGGTGAAAGTGCCTTTCTTATTCATTTTAAAACGCATGTTATACTTGGGCTGCTCTTTATAGCATAACCTTTGTTTTAAATTGTTACACTTTTTATAACCAAAGCTAGGTTTATCACCTAATATGTTAATAAGTACCAAAGTCATAGTTAAAATAGGCCAGTGTGTACTTATAATACGCTTAATAATTTCTGTATTCTGATTGTAAGTCAGCATACAGCGAGTAAGGTTTTTATCTTTATTTTTATTTTGACTACAACCCAAGATTACATTATTTGTGTGATCAGAGTATGCAGGTCTGACTTCAGTACGTCTTTTATGAATGACCTGTTCCTTAATTTTTTAGGTTTTATTGCAACTATAGGCTCTATTGGAAAAGTCAATAGCTATATTTTCTTACTGTGTTGACATCTGCATATCATCTGTATGTAATTTAGCTATTCGTGTCATCTGATTTTCCATAATGTTACTAAACATAAATGGAGGGGGCATATTCATACAATGTAAATAGGTGTTTCGCTTTACTGCTTTTCTATATAGGCACGTCCCTGTCTTACCTTCTTCCTTCTTGAATAAAGTAAAGTCAAGAAAATCTATACAATGAAAAGAATGTTCCTTTTTAAATTGCAGAAAACTAGGTACAAGTATTACTGTATAGATACTAATGGATCTTTAGATGAATTCGATCAGTTTTTTTCAATAATATTAATACTTGTACTAGTTTTCTGCAATTTAAGAAGGAACATTATTTTCATTGTATAGATTTTCTTGACTTTACTTTATTCAAGAAGGAAAGACAGGGACATGCCTATCTAGAAAAGCAGTAAAGCAGAACATCTATTTGCATTGTATGAATATGCCCCCTCCATTTATGTTTAGTAACATTATGGAAAATCAGGTGAAGTGAATAGCTAAATTACATACAGATGATATGCAGATGTCAACACAATTAGTAAATATAGCTATTGACTTTTCCAATAGAGCCTATAGTTGCAATAAAGCTTAAAAAATTAAGGAACAGGTCATTCATAAAAGACGTACTGAAGTCAGATCTGCATACTCTGATCGCACAAATCATATAATCTCAGGTTGTTGTCAAAATAAAGATAAAAACCCTACTTGTATGCTCACAATCAGAATACGGAGATTATTAACTGTATTATAAGTAAACACTGGTCTATTTTAACTACGACTTCGGAACTTGTTAACATACTAGGTGATAAACTTAGCTTTGGTTATAGAAGGTGTGACAATTTAAAACAAAGGTTATGCTATAAAGAGCAGCTGAAGTATAACGTGTTTTAAAACGAATAAGAAAGGCACTTTCACCTGTAATAAATGTATACATTGTGTAGACATTCTTATAGGCCGGACTTTTATGCACCCTACTACAAAAGGTTATTTTACACTAATGTTTATGGTAATTGTGATACTAGAAATCTTGTTTATTTGGCCATATGTCAGGAATGTAGAGCATATTATGTAGGAAAGACAAACAGGAAACTGAAAGAACACATTAGTAGTCACCAGTCAGAAATAAGGAGAAAAGTTGACACTAATGCTTTGTACAAACATATACAGCATTTGGGTCCTTCACATTAGGTTTTATCTAAGATAGATGTTTGTCTTCGAGGGGGTGATTTGATACAACAAATAGAATTAGAAGAATATAAATGGATACTGAGATTAAAAGTGCATATTCCGCCAGGTTTACTTGAGAGTATTTCTTTAAAACCTTTACTTCAACATTTGCAACAAATGATTTAGTGATCATGTGATTTTTTTTTAGTACTGTTAATGCTGTAGCTAATTGTCTTGGTTTTATGCCAGAGGAAACTGTTTGTAGTGAAACTGTGAAGTTGAGTTGGAATAAACAGAGTTTTTATTGTGCTTGCTGGTTCCAGTGGATTTATTGTTTTTCATTAAACTTTTTGTCTATGTTCTTCTAACTTTCTATTCTACCTTCCTGTTCTATTCATACTTTTATTTCTTTCTTTAACCTCCCCTCCCGACCTAGCTTTTTAGTAGGGTAGTTTTTCTTTACGCTCTTGCCTCCTGTATGACTGTTGGCCCATATTTATATGTCTTTTCCTTTCTGTGTACCAAAAAATAAAAACACTTTCCTAGTATCTTTGTTTTTGATGTTTTTTAGCTGTAGTTGTTGATTACGATTGTGTAGGTGTTGCTTTCTCCTTTCTGCTTCGTGTGTGTGTGTGTGTGTGTGTGTGTGTGTGTGTGTGTGTGTGTGTGTATGTGCTTGGTCCATTAATTTAACAATGTCAGACAAACCTATGGATTTTAAATGATGCATCTGTTGTGGGTACAGAATTCCAAATTCGGATGCCCGGGAGAGGTGTGTCTATTGTTTGGGTGCCTCTCACTTAGATCAAGAATGGGAGGTGTGCGAGGGATTCACCTTCATCTGGAGCTCAGACACCTGCTAAGCCCAGTGTGTCCAAAGACCACAGGAAGCATCCCCCACCTGTTTCCATGGGGGTTTCAGCTTCGGCTCCTGAAAAAGGACCAAAGCTATCAGATCTGTCGTCTTCGGATCAAGGGGGTCCTTCCTCAAGCAGCGGAGTTCCTCAGATCCGACTCCTCTTTCATCAGACTTACCTTCTCCTAGGGACCTGACCTGCTTCAGATCCTAAGACTTCGGATCCAAAGGTTCTGTTAGATCCTACAGAAATAGTCTTCATTCTTAGTTCTCCATCACTGTTCTAACCCTTCTTGGATCTGAAAGTTTCTGATCTGATGTCTAGGAACCATACAGCAAAGCATGAGAAGTCCCCTTCACTGGCCAGGTCTTCCCATTCGTCAGTTTCTTCCAGGTCCTCCAGGCTTTCCCACTCTGAGATGGACAGGATGATGTGGACTGACATGGGACTTTTACAATCTCTGACCCATCTTGGATCCGTGAGAACCCCATCACCTTTTCTATCAGCTCCTCTTCCAATCCAGCCATCGTATTCAGAAACCCAAGATCCAGATACTTCGAGAGAGATGTCAACAGAGCCAAGGATGGTACTTTCTTCGACTCCAAGAGGACAAATAGAATAAGAAAAACTCACTTTATTAAAACAAAGCTTTCGGGAATGTCACTTCCTCAGTGTTAATCAAATAACATTTAAATTTAAGCACACACACACACATATATATATATATATATATATATATATATATATATATATATATATATACAAAATACATCAAAACCACCTGACACAGCCGTCCTATAAAAACATAATTAGAAACAAATAATTAACATTTAAAATTGTATACCTCCATTAAAATATTCATGCATATAGAAGCAAGTACATCCTATGCAAATGTGCAAAAATTGCATTATAAAATAGTATACGTATCTAAGTGTATATTCTGACAATCAATGGTACTGTTTCTGTTTGATTTCTAGCATCGGTTTAACAGTAATCATATTATTTAAACCCGTTTTTTTATCAGCATGCAACCTTATAATCCATTTGTATTCAGAGATGTCTGGTTTATTAATTATATCACCTAACCTTAAGCTTCTATTTATCACTTCTAAAACCTTAAATTTAAAGATGTTCTTCGTTCCACATTGCTGCAGTCCTTACTATTGGGTAGTCCGCTGTCCAGTCGGCCCGAATACCAGAGTATATGGCTGACGTCGGTCAGGGCGCATTAGACTGACGTCAGTACGTCAGGGTACTAATGCGCATGACCGACGTCATATCCTCAGTCTTTTTTGCCGCATGGTCCGATGCAGAAGCAGTTTTGCGAGTGCAGGTTGGCGTTCTGAAATATTTCGAACCGGAGTTTCAGACCGAATCAGAGTTGGCTAAGTACCCGTTGGGGTACATTTTGGTTTTTTCTTGCCTCAGTATTTAACCGGATGTCAGAAAAAGTGAATAACTGTATTTCTTGTGGGAAACAGATACCTCATAGGGATTACCATACCTTGTGTATACCTTGTTTAGGGCCTGAGCACGGCGTTGTTGGTTGCCGCTCTTGTACTAGGTTTAACAAACGCACTATTAAGAGGAGGTTAGACTGTGCCAGGTTAGTGTTTGGGAAGCGTTGCAATTATAAAATGCCGTCGGATGCTCCGGCGCCGCTTCGTCAAGAAGCGCAAGGACAAAACAGCGAAGCCTAGGGTTGATGAACCGGCAGTCCCGGACGTCGGTTCTTTAGAAGGCTCAGTGGAGCCAGAGGTTTTGCCAGGAGTTTCTATGGAGTCTCAGGCAGAAACTTTACTGTTACAGGATGTGCCTTCTCAGGAGGTAGGCCAGGCTGAGGGGCTTCTCAGGTAACTGTTCTTCCCTCTCTTCCCAAGGTAGTTAGAGCCTCTCCTTCTGTTGCCAAAACTTCTTTGAGAGGTAGGCCAAGTTCAGCTTCAGTGGGGGCTTCTCCTAGCATTTCGGGTTCTGTACCTAAGAAACATATGCTTAAAATGGCAGAAGATTTGATTACTATGATTAGAGGTTCTATGCCCCCTCCTGATAAGAGGCCTAGGGTGGAACCGGAGTTTGATAGTTTTGAACAGTGTTCAGAGGCTTCTAAGTCTTCTGCGGAAGATTTGCAGGAGTATCCTCCTTATTCTGATTCTGATGTGGATGATTCCACTCCTACAGCTTCTCCTCCTGAGGATTTCTCATTTTCAGAGACTCTGCATTCCATGAGGGAGCACTTTAAATGGGAAGGCCAGGATTACTCTGATTCCAGGAAAAGGCTTAGGGAATTCTTGTTTTACCCCAGCATAGGCCCTTAGCTATACCTCCTGTGTTGAATGTGGTGGAAGATGTTTTGCAGAGGCTTCCCTGAACCCTGACTCTTTGCCTCCTGCTCCTGTTAAACCTGATAGGTACTATAGGGTGCCCGAAGCTCATAAGTATTTGTTTAAGAGTCCTAGGGCGGACCCAGAAACTGTTTCTCAGGGGCCTAAAGGTGTTAAGGCCTCTGTGGTTAAAAATCCTGTTCCCACTGATAAAGAGGCAAGGGCTTTGGATAGGTGGGGAAAGAAAGTGTATACTTCTTCCACTCTAGCCATGAGAGCGTTGAATTGTCAGTTTCACATGCTAAAATATCAAAATTATCTCCTTTCACAATTGAAATCTAAGGTGGATGCTTTGGCGGAAGGTATTGAGTGTAAAGAGTTGCTGGATTTGGTTCATGTGTCTGAACAAGTGGGTAAGCATTCTTTGCAATGTGGTTTTGATGCTGTACAGGCCTCCTCGAGGGTGGCTGCCACTAGTTCTGTTCTTCGCAGGCATGCCTGGTTGAGGGATCAGAATTTAGCTGAGCATGTTAAGACAAGGATTTTGGATGCTCCTTTACAGTCTGATGTGTTGTTTGGTTCGCCTGTGGAAGCAGTTTTAAAGAAAATGGAGGACAAAGCTAAGTCTATGCAAACTGTTAAAGTTTTTTGCAGGTGCAGCCACCGAAGTTTAGTAGAAATTGGCCTGCTAAGGGGTGGACATATCCTGCTTATGATTCCCAGTCTAGGGGTAGGTCTAGACGTGGTAGGGGCAGAGCTCAAGGTTCTTTTAGGCCTAGAACAGGAGTCCACCTGCTCAGACTTCTGGTGAGGGCAGGGGTCAGTCCTTTCGTAAACAGACCCAATGACCTGCCTTTTCAGCTGCCAGTAGATTCTCGTCTGGCAGCTCCTTTGGGAGGAAGACTGTCTCTTTTCAAAGAAAATTGGGATTTAATTACTCAAGACAGATGGGTGTTGGATATCATTCACCACGGTTACAGGTTTTATTTCCATACAATGCCCCTGTTCAAAGGCATGCCAGACGTTCCCCCACCACAAAGAAAAGAGGCTCACAAGCAAGTTTCTCAGTTACTCCAGATGCGGGCCATTCAGCCAGTCCCTGTATCAGAAAGGGGCCTAGGATTTTATTCTCGCCTGTTCCTAGTACCAAAGAAGGGGAGCACGTGGAGACCAATTTTGGATTTATCTCTCCTCAACACTTATCTGGACATTCCCAAGTTCAAGATGTTGACGTTACAACAGCTTTTACCTCTGCTGGGCAAAGATCACTGGATGGTAACTTTAGATCTCAAGGAAGCTTACCTTCATGTGCCTATAAGGCTAAGTTGCAGGAAGTATCTGCGGTTTCGAGCTGGAAATTCTCAGTATCAGTTCTCTGCATTGCCCTTTGGCTTATCTACTGCCCAGAGTATTCACAAAGGTTCTGGCTCCAGTGATAGCTTACTTCAGGCTACAAGGAATTCAAATCTATCCTTACTTGGACGACTGCCTGATTCTGGCTCAAGAAAAGGAAGACCTTCTACAGCATCTGGAATATGTTATAGCAGTGCTAAGATGCCTAGGGTATTCTGTGAACGAAATAAAGTCCAGTCTAGTACCCTCTCAAGACATGTGCTTTCTGGGTGTGAGACTGAATACAGCAGCCCAGATGGCCTTTTAACCCCGGACAAACAAAAGAGTCTATCACTTTACTTCCATCAACTATCTCATCAGTCCATGCTGACTGCAAGGACAGTCCTTCAAGCATTAGGGTTCATGGCATCTTGTATTCTGGTGCTTCCCAATGCCAAACTGCATATGAGGAAGCTACAATGGTATCTCAAAATGTATGGACACAGCACTGCCAGGATTTGGACACTGTCATTCAAATAATACCTTGCCTTCAAAAAGAATTTTTGTGGTGGGCTCAGGAATGTCACCTAAACAAGGGACTCTCTGTGACCCGGCCAGAGGCGAGTCAGATTTTAACGACAGATGCCTCGGACATTGCTTGGGGAGCTCATCTAAATGGAAAGTGGATACAAGACAAGTGGCCTGCCAGACTACAGCATCTACATATCAACATGAAGGAGATGTTAGCAGTCCAGTTTGCATTAATGGCTTTCAAGGAGTTACTTCTTCCAGGGCAGGTGTTGATTCTAACAGACAACACAACTGTCATGTGGTACATCAACAAGCAAGGGGAACACATTCTTATCCTCTATGCAGGCAAGCAATGATTTTATGGGAGACTGCTAAGCTTGCAACTAACTCTTCAGGCAAGGTTTCTGCCAGGAGCACAGAACTCCTTAGCAGATGTGTTAAGCAGACAAATCATGGATCCCCACGAGTGGAAACTGGATCTTCATGTATTTCAGAAATTGACAGTGTCATGGGGAACTCCAGACATAGATCTGTTCGCTTCTCCACTAAACCACCAGCTGCCAAAGTTTTGCACAAAGGGGTTTCATCGCACAGCTTGGAAAGTGGATGCTCTGTCTTTCAGTTGGAAAAACCTTCATGTGTATGCCTTTCCACCTCTGCCTCTTCTTCCAAAGGTGCTATTAAAAGTCAGACAAGACAAGCCAAGGATGATTTTGATAGCTCCACATTGGCCTCGGCAACACTGGTACCCACTACTAAGGAGTCTGGTAAGGAAGCCTCCATGGCCTTTACCTTTGATTCCTCATCTGTTATCTCAGAAGGACGGTCATCTGCTCAATGTCAAGCTTCACTCTCTTCATCTAACAGCCTGGCATATTCTGTGTTGAAACACAGCAGGTCTCAACTTCCTCAACAAGTTTTAAATGTGATTATGGAAGCTAGAAGACCTAGTACAAGGAAAGTGTACGCAGAAAAATGGAAGAGATTTTTATTTTGGAGTACAGCAAAGAATTTGGAGGTTTCTGAGCCTAATTTGAGTGTGGCTCTTCAATATCTTACTGAGTTATTGGACAAAGGTTTGTCCTTCTCTTCCATTAAGATTCATGCTGCAGCAATTTCAGCTCACTATGATTGTGACCCACCATTGTTTTCGCATCCTTTGTTCAAGCAGTTTCTTAGAGGGGCAAAGAATATAAGACCCTCACGTAGAGCTCCTACTCCTGCTTGGGATCTCAATTTTGTGTTGGAAAAACTTACTCTACAACCTTTTGAGCCTGCGGCTACTGCTGAATTGAAATACTTGTCATGGAAGACTTCTTTTCTGTTGGCTATTACTTCTGCAAGAAGGGTGTCTGAGTTGCAGGCCCTTATGGCAGTAGAGCCCTTTTGATTTTCCATAAGGATAGGGTATCATTACGTACTAATCCTTCCTTTATGCCTAAGGTGGTTTCTAGTGTGGCTTTAAACCAAACTATTCATTTGCCTACTTTTTATGCAGACCCCCAAAATAAAGGGGAAAAGATTTTGCACACTTTAGATGTACACAGGCAATTGCGTTATTATTTAAGCAGGACTAAGGATTTTAGGCAGTCTCAGCAGTTGTTTGTTTCTTTGCTTTGAGTTCAGGGCAAGCCTGTGTCAAAACAAACTATTTCTAGGTGGATTGGGTTTTGCATTGCATTTTGTTATTCCCATCATGGCAAGGAGATTCCAGCTGGGATTAGGCCTCATTCCACTAGGGCTACTGCCACTTCAACAGCATTTCTAAGGGGTGGCAACTAAGGATATTTTGGAGGCAGCTACTTGGAGTTCAGTGCATACTTTCTCTAAGCATTATCACCTTCCTATCTACTCTAAGTCTAGGGCTGGTTTTGCCACAGCTGTTTTGCAAGGCATGTTGTCAGCTCCTACTTCTTTATGATTTGCCAGCCTCCCTTACCTCTGCTTTGGGATTCTACCCAATAGTAAGGACTGCAGCAATGTGGAACGAAGAACATAGTACAGTTTTGTACCTACCATAAATGTAGATGTTCGAGGATCCACATTGCTGCAGTCCAATTTACCCTCCCTCCTTCCCCTCTGTGTTTAGGGGTGGTTGTGTAGGTGAGGTTATATGTTGATATTTTTGTATATATTTTTGTATATATTGTACATAATTTTGGTGCAGGTATTTTGAGCCTTGTCTTTTTAGGGTCTTCTGACATCTGGGGCAAGAAAAGACTGAGGATATGGCGTCGGTCATGCGCATTAGTACCCTGACGTACTGACGTCAGTCTAATGCGCCCTGACCGACGTCAGCCATATACTCTGGTATTCGGGCCGACTGGACAGCGGACTACCCAATAGTAAGGACTGCAGCAATGTGGATCCTCGAACATCTACATTTATGGTAGGTACAAAACTGTACTTTATGTGTTATACCTTTATCCATCCTATGTTGTACTAAAGCATTAGAGGGGATGTTTCTTATCATCTCTGATTTATGGTCAATAATTAGTTCTTTTAATGCCCTTGAACACTTGCCTACATTAAAAACTTATACATTGTGTACAAGTAGCCAAATAAACAACCGTTGCAGTTCTACAGGTTGCCTGGCAATTTATTTCATATCTAGTGTTATTCATGGGTTGTTCAAATAATTTTTTTATACAGATATCAGTACAACTACAAGCGTGACAGGGTAATGTGCCAACGTTATATGTTGCCACTTGCAACAAATTCATTTCAAAGTCCTTATAACACAACCTTTTCTTTAAGTTATACATGTTCCTATATGAAAACCTTGGCGCATCTCCTAATAATTTACTTAGCTCAGGTTGAGCCATCAAAATACGCCAGTTCCTTCTAATTATTGATTCAACGTATTTAGTCATATTATATGTAGTTATATACCTCAAAGTAACTTGAGTCATTATTCTCTTTGCAAAATTATAGGATCATTAAAAAAGGGCATGCATAGGTATTTCTGTTTTTCAAAAACATTATCCCTTATTTCCTTTACATATCTCATATTGTATCCTCTGTTGTGGAATTCATCACATAGTACATTCATCTGTTGCTCACACCTATATGAATCAGTATTAAGTCTACTGATTCTTAATAGCTGACTCTTAACGATTCCATTAAATACATGACATGCATGCATACTTTTTGCATGTGTATATCTATTAACCTGTATGTTTTTCTTAAATACACTGCCACTAAGACTGCAAGGATTTCAGGTGTTTCCATATTTAGATGATTGGCAGCTGATGGCACTATCGAGGCATCAACTGGTTCTAGCCACCAAGTATCTGTTACACATTTTCAGACATTTGGGAATAACAATAAACTTAGTGAAGTCATAAATGACACCTGTGCAGATGACAGTCTGTAGGGATACAGCTGAACACAGTCACTCAAATAGCATGCTTGACTTCACACCGAGTGTTATCCCGGAGGCAACACGATCAGGTCCTGCTGGATATCCCCAAACTTCCAGCAAAGTATGTTGTAAGAGCTCTAGGTTCCATGTCAGCTGCCCTACTCCTAGTCTCATTGGCAAGATTCTTCATGAGAGTACTTAAGTTAATGTTGGCAGTTCAATGATCTATCCTGTATCATCCATTAAACATTCTCGTCAAGTTGACCTTAATATGCAGGTGTCATCTCCAGTGGTGGCTTCTATTGGACAATCTTTATTTCGGCAGACCTATTTGCCTTCCACCCACTAGGGCCACAGTGATCACGGATGCTTCCTTGTTGGGGTGGGGGGCACATTGAAGGAAGAAGACATGTGGTCCCCAACAGAGACCAAGTTGCACATAAATGTTCTAGAGATGAGAGTGGTCCTTCTGATGTTGCAAGCCTTCCAAGACTGCCTATCTCTAGGAATGAAAGTAATTCATTCAGGCATGTCAGTAGTCTGGTATATCAACAAATTGGGGGGAACCTGGTCTTATCCATTATGCAGAGAGGTTGCAAGAGTGTGGGAAGAGATGATCTCTTCAAACTGCTTTCTTATTGCAACGCACATTCCTGGGGAGACCAACATTCTAGCGGACAGACCCAGCAGAGCTATTCTGATTCCACGCAAGTGGTCCCTAAATCAATCAGTAGCGAACAAAATCTTCTAGTCATGGGACCAACCTTACTGTGACCACGTTGCATCTCCCCTGAATATCAAATGCAACAGGTACTTCGTTGTGATACTCCCAAAGGGGGAATCACCAAGGGATGCTCTGATTCACAATTGACCACCATGTCTCCATTACACCTATCTTCTGATTTCCATTAATTCTGAAGGTTCTTCAGAAAGCCAGCAGGTTAAAGAGAACCCTAATCCTCATTGCCCCTTTCTAACCTTGTCAAGTATGGTTCCCCGTCCTTCAGTCTCATGCCAAATGTAAACCACGGATACTGGATCCCCGACAGGATCTGATTCCCCCCCCCTGTCAGAACTCCATCCCCCCACCCTCAAGTCCCTGAAACTAACCACTTGGTTTCTCCACTTCCAATGATTTTAAGATAGTACAGGTTGGCCTCTCCAGTACGGGAGATAATTCTTGCTTCTCAGAAACCCTCTACCAAAAAAAGTGTACAATAGAAAATGGAAGAGATTTTCAGTGTGGACACTGAAACGGGATATTGATCCCTTTATGGCTCCCATCTCAACTGCTATTCTTTTCCCAAGTTATCTTTTTCAAGAGAGGCCGTTTTTCTATGATTAAGTTACAACTGGCAGCCATTGCTAATTTTCATTCCACAAATAATTCAAATGGTTTGACTCCCATTTCAGCATCCAAACTTTGTAAAGCCTTTATGAAGGTAATTTTTCTACTCAGATGCCCGATTAAAGATCCTTCCCCTCCTTGGGATCTGATTTTGGTTCTGAAAGGTCTTGCTCAAAAACCCTTTGAACTGCCATTACTTCAGCCAAGAGGGTATGGGAATTAAGAGGGTATGGGAATTACAGGCCTTATCATCAAAACCACCATATATTCTTTTTTCAGAGACAGAGTTTCTCGCCATGGAAGCAAACCTAAATCAGTCAATTTATCTTCCAGTCTTTTTCCCTAACCACTCCAACAAGGGTGAATATATGCTCTTCTCACTCAATGTTAATAGACAGTTGTGTTTCTCTCTGCACTGGACAAAGAAACATAGAAAGTCTGAACAACTATTTGTATCTTTTTCACCTAATGGGTTAGACCAAACAGTTTCAAAAGTAAGCTTGGCTAAATGGATTACAAATTGTATATCTACAATTTATTCCTTGAAAGGTGTGGAGTTGCCACGTTCACTGACAGCTCAATCTACCAGGTCAATGCCTACTACTACAGCTTTCTCAGCTAAGACCTCTATTGATGAAATTTGTGCTACAGCAACCCGGTCAAAATCGCACACTTTTGTCTCACTTTGTAAGGTGGCTAGAGTTTCCAGAGACAGAGCAACCTTTAGTTCCACAGTGCCCAGGCATATCCTTCCATGAGGGCCGCCCAGGAATTCAGTAGCTGGGGACTGACCCATATGTGAGTAATAATGAAATTGGACAATACAGATGCCAAGTTATGGTAAGTACGTAACTCCTAAGTATGTTTGTATGCCAGTGTTTTTGCATTACTACTTTCTCACCACTGAATAAACACTACTACTGAAACCCTTATATTGTATCTGGATACCTTCCTAAATGTCTTACTGAAAGAGAATTAAATAGCTGTAAAAAACTGTAAAACGTGCTGTTTGAAACAACTACAAGATTGCAAACAGCATCGCCTTTTCAAAGAAATGCCAGATTGGTTTCCTAATACCTTTACCCGGGGCTCATATTTGATATTTCTCTCTTCTTCAGTTATCCCACCCAAAAGATACAGCAAGAGTTGTCCTCCATACTTAATATTAAGCACCTTCTTACTAAATTGGCCAGGTCCTCTATGGGTAAAGGAATTCCACATGATTCTTGAATATGGGATGCAATTTCACAGGCATTATCCAGAAAAAAAATGTAGGTTCTAATGAAGAAAATGTTTTTTTACCAAGTCAGAATGATATTTTATGGTGGGAGGTAGATATGAGTTGTGTGTATATATATATATATATATATATATATATATATATATATATATATATATATATATAAATCATGTTTTATGATGAACTCTGGTGTTCCTCCAAAACATTAGGTGGTCAACATCTGTTTAATTGACCACATTTGGTCGACAAATGCAGATGATCAACAAGTGAGCTAGATCGACAATCCCCAGGTAGGGCGATATTCCCTTTCTCCTGGGACTGTGCAAACTCAAAGCTGGTATATATAGTTAGGAGGGCTGTGGGGCCATAGGGGAATTTCCTTCTCCCACAAAAACAAGTTTTTTTTTTTTTTTTTTTTTTTAACTTGCATGCACCAGTGTTATTTCTTGGCATATGAGTAGTAATGTGTTAACATTTGCATTGCCAGCCTTTTGTGGCCATAGTATACCCATATGGTTTATATCCTGCTAAGGATTTAACAGCCAGCAACCTTCCAAACATTCAGGTTACCCTCCATCTGCCCAAACTATTAGCTCGAGATGAGCTGACTAAAAGTCAGGTTTGGGTGCTATGCTCTTTTGAGCTTTCCTGGTGCCAAGGTGAGCACTCTTCCACAGGCTTTAAAGACATGACAGTCAGCTTGTACTGCTCCTTTGCTGGCAAACAAGTTTCCTTTGTATTTTATTGTTTAAACTTACTTTTCTTTTAAGGAAAGTATTTATAAGCTACAGAAACGTTTTTGAAGACTTTAGTGCACTTTTAAACAGGAGCTTACTTTTCTTTTTATTAATTTCAAAATTATTTAAAACTGCTTTTGCTGGGCTGAAACTGTTTATGATACTTTTTTTGGTGATGACCAAGTGTGTTGAAGTACTTTTTACTGTGTTTTGAGTAGGGAAAAGGTTACTTTAAACTACTTTTTTTGTTGCCTACATGTGCTGCTTAGCTTCCCTGTGAAAGAGACACCATTTTCGACTTGACTGTGGAACAAACTACTAGTCCCACAGTCTGTGCTTCTTCCAGACACACAAAGAAAAAGTTAACTAAACCACCTTTCCCACCACAGCAGGCTATTAATTTTGCTGCAGATGGATGACTTTGCTGTGGCCAAAGCTGATTCTTCTGACCACTTATGTTTTTCCCTTGATCCATATTGTGTTGTCCATACATCCACTATGGACAGAGGGTTAACCACATCCTCTGCAGCTGTTGGGGTCCCCTAAGAGGGCAAGGGAGAGCCACTTTTGTCATTCTTGGGAGAAGGGACAGGAAAATTGCCCCTGCTTAACTAAAATGTTGTCCCAATCCCTGGGGAAGCTGTTGCCATTAGTAAAGCTATTTGCTCCAACTTTCCTGTCAGAAAGAAACCGAAAACTAAAATGTATCCTCTACCGTGCCAGTTCCACTGGACAGGAATAGTTTATTAGGTCTGTCTCAGGGTCTTGTACAAATTATTGAGCCTTCTTATAAGATGGTTTCTTGTAAAAGAAGAAATAATTCCTCTTTTCCTAAAGAGATCCAAGAAACTGAATATGTGGAAGAACATGTAAGGACAGATACAGGTTTTTCTGTTCAGATATCTGATTCAGACTCTGAGGGGAGAATGCTATCTGAATCTGTCTGTGAGGGATTCTCTTTCTCTGACACTTTTTCCAGATTGTGCCAGTGTTTTCAGTGTAAAAACACTGAGGCTTCTCATTCTCTCAGAAAATACTATGAGCTGTTACAAATAGAATTCCCAGAACATTCGTACTTGTCACAGCCTTGGGTTACCCTGCCAGGCAGCCCCGCTGCACCTAAGAAAGCAGATAGTCAAGTTTTATACACTCATCCCTGACCTTACCCAGCAGTTATAACTTTACTTAATTTGGCTACTACTAAACATTTTGTTAATTCTAATCTTTTTTCTGACAAGGATGGTAAAGCTATTGATAAGTTTTGGGGAAAAGTGTATGCTTCTGAAACTTGGATTTTTACAACTTTAAATTGTCAGGTTCATATGTTAAGGTTTATCATAATTAATTGTGAAAGAATGAGGAATCTGTTATCTACAATTCCCATTGTAGATTCTGCATCCAGGGCTATTGCCACTGGTACTGTGTTGAAGTAGTTTGCCTGGTTGCATTCTTAAAACCTCTCAAAAATGAAATTGTGAATTATCCTTTAGATAGAAGTTTCGTTTCTGGACCCTCTGCTGCAAAGGTTATTAAAAAATGTGATGACAGATGTAAGCAGATTCAGGGAATCTCTCATATTTTTCACCTCTCCCTTCTCTAAATTTTTCAAGGGATATTCTGCTCCTTCATCCAGTTGTGGCAAGAAACAAATAAGCAGTTTCAGCAGAATGCTGGTAAGTGGACGTTTAAAAAGGTATGGCAGGGTGGTTCCAAAAAGAAAGTAGGAACTCTCCAGAACAAAGGGCAGGCAAGGCAGAATGACTGTAAGAGACCTTGTGCATCCCTTTACCCACACCAGAAGGTTGGAATCTCCATCTCTATCTTTAACAATGGACTGTTTCAAACAAATGAGTTCTGACACTGATTCAGCAAGGCTAAAAATAGGAGTGGGACGAAATTCCTCCTTTCCAGAGAATTCCTTCACATCTGCCAGACAAAACCCCTCTGTTTCTTCATATTCTACAATACATGCTGTCACAGGGAGTAATTGAACCAGTTCCTCCTTCCCAGTTGGGAAAAGGATTTTATTCGAGAATGTTTTTAGTGTCAAAGAAAGAAAATGCCTGGAAACTAGATGTTCTTCGTGTTTCACTGTTGCAGTCATCACGCTTGGGTTATCTGCTTGCAGGTAGCCCTCAGTCGGCCAGAATACCAGAGACTTAATATTTCTGCATCGTGTGCTGTTGCTCCAGTACTGACGTCAGGTCGTCAGGGGTATAAGAACAGGCAGCCGACGCCATTACATCAGTCTTTCTTGCTGAGGAGCCCGAAGCAGAAGCAGTTCGTAAGTGCTGGTCGGTTGATACCTGAATTCTCAATTACAAATTGAATAATCCTGAAGTCGTCTAAAGCTAAGTACTCCACTGGGGATCCTTTTTTCTTGCTCTAACCAATGTCAGAAAAAGTTAACAATTGTCTTGCCTGTGGAAAGCAAATACCACACAGAGATTTTCATTCTTAATGCATCACCTGTTTAGGCCCAGACCACAACATACCTCACTGTCGGTTTTGTGCTTTGTTCAACGCCTGAACCATCCGTTGTCGGGCCCTCATTGTTGCTAAATTCTTTAGCTGTCAATCTCCGTATTCTGAAATGGCTTCAGTAAGCCATCTGATTAACGATATTCTGAAAAAACGTATGGATAAAGACAGAGACAGACCGCATAGGTCCAAAGCTGCCGACGACGCTTCTGCTAAGCTAGTCGCCAGTTCGTCGGTACTCAGTGAAGCGATTTTGCAGCCCCTGATGCCCGCTTCTATGGATTCGCAGGCCTCTACCGAGATCCAGTCGGAGTCCGGTATGTCACGAGACTCTTCTTCGACTATGGAACCTGTGGATGTCTCTACCTTGGATGGGTCCAGAGCCACTGTGCAGGCACCGGCTTCTGAGGAAGTTCTTTGCACTACCAATGTTCGACTCAAACCAACGACTTCTTTTTTTATCTAAAACTACTGAGTTTCTTAGGCCTAGAGTACGCGCTATGCCGAGAAAACCGACAACCAAAGCACATGCACATCCTCCCATGCCTCAAAGACAAATGCTTAGAATGGCTGAAGACCTTATTACGCTGATTAGGGGAAGTCAGCCTTCCCCTGCAAAGAGGAAAAGAGACCGGTCCCATGCAGCTTCAACAGACCAGGAGTCTGATGAGACTGAGGTATTTGATTATGAAGACATGCCCTTATCTGCTTATGAGGATTCAGATGCAGAGGAAACCATTTCTTCTGCCTCTCCTCCAGTGGATTTTTCTTTTGGTGAAATCTTACATACCTTAAGAGAGCATTTCCACTGGGAGTGCCAAGACTATCCCCAGTCCAAAAAGAGACTCAGAGAATTCCTAGATTTGCCACAGCACAGGCCTTTAGCTATACCCTCTGTCCTGGAGGTTGTTGATGTTTTCATGGAACCCAGTCTTACTTCTGATACTTTACCTCCTGCCCCTAAGAAACTAGATCGGTACTACAGAGTACCTGACACTCACAAATTTCTTTTCATGAATCCTACTGCTGACCAAGGGATCATTTCCCAGTGGCCTAAAGGTATCAAGGCAACTACAGCCAAGATTCCCACCCCTGTGGACAGAGATTCCAGAGCTTTGGGCAGATGGGGTAAGAAGGTATATACCTCTGCTACTCTTGCTATCAGGGCATTGAATTCTCAGTTTCATGTGCTGAAGTACCAGCAACATATTGTGAAACTTATTAAACAAAAATTGACAACCTTTACAGACTGTGCAGAAAATAAGGAATTACAGGAGCTTATGCACTAAGAAAGCCAAGTCAGCAAGCATACTTTGAAATGTGGCTTTGAAGCTTTAGAGGCATCTTGCTGGGCAGCAGTCACTAGTTCTGTACTGAGAAGACATGCTTGGCTTAAGGAGCAGACCTTGCCAGACCATGTCAAATCAAAGTTACTAGACGCTCCTTTGAACAAGGACAGTTTGTTTGGCACCAAAGCAGAAGAGGTTCTTAAAAAGGTGGAAGAAAAAGCTAAGTCTATGCAGACTGTTAAACAACCCCTAGATTCAATAGGCATTGCCCTTCCAAACACTGGTCCTTTCCAGCCCCTTCCAGGCCATCTCAAACCAGACTCAGTGGAAACAGGCCCCCCAGATTACAGTCTCAGGGTATGCAGAGATCTAAGCAGTGGAGTGCCCCCACTCCCAAAATTAGGGAGTGGTAAGCCACCTCCCTATGGAAAAAAACTCAAAATGACTTCCCCACTCCCCACCTCTGTCCTATTGCATGTGCCCCTAGGAGGAGAACTTGCACTTCATGCAAAGAACTGGATGTCCATCACACAAGACCGATGGGTCCTCAACACTGTATCCCAGGGGTACAGATTTTACTTCCACTCACTGCCAACCCCAAGAGGGTTCCCAGATCTTCCTCCAAAAAAGTGGACAGAGGCTCTAAACTAAGTTCTATCCCTGCTATCCATCTTAGCTGTTCAGCCAGTTCCAGTGGAACAGATAGGTCAAGGAATTCTATTCCAGACTCTTCCTGGTACCCAGAAAAGAAGGCTCTTGGCACCCAATCCTGAATCTTTCAATTCTCAACACCCTTCCTGATACCAAAATTCAAAATGCTTATCCTGCAACAGCTCCTACCCATGCTAGCCAAGGATGCCTGGTTAGTCACCCCAGACTTAAAAGAAGCCTATCTGCACATCCCTATAAGGGAGTTTTGCAGGCAGTATCTTTGTTTCAGAGCCAGTTCTCTGCACTTCCCTTTGGCTTATCCACTGCGCCCAGAGTATTCACAAAATGCTTGGTTCAGCCATTGCATACTGCAGGCAGAGAAATATCCAGATTTACCCGTACTTGGTTCACCGACATTTCCAAACCCGACGTTAACTGCACGGTTAGTAAACACTCGGCCATCCTAACAAACTACACTACCAGAAAAAACTGACCCACCGATGGGGGCTTCACCCCACCCCCCCCCTTTCTAAATATACCAACTCTAAGAATGCACTGCTGTGGGAGTAAGGAGCAAAGTTCAAGTTGATGGCCGAGTGTTTACTAACCGCGCCGTTAACATCGGGTTTGGAAATGTCGGTGAATTGACGCGTCGGTATAATGGATGTCGGTAAATTTGTCTGTCGGGAAACTGAAGGTCATCCATATACACACACACACACACACACACACACACACACACACACACACACACACACACACACACACACACACACACACACACACACACACACACACATATGCACATATACATAAACTCACACACACACACACACACACACACATATATATATTTATATATATATATATATATATATATATATATATATATATATATGTATATATATGTAATGTAGCTGTAACAGAAGCTAGGTTTATATCTGGTTACGAGTTCTCTGCACTTCCCTTTGGCTTATCCACTGCACCCAGAGTATTCACAAAAGGCTTGGCTCTAGCCATTGCATACTGCAGGCAGAGAAATATCCAAATTTACTTGTATTTGGACGTCTGCCTGATTCAGGCGAACAAGTCAGGAATTGCTATTGCAGCAGCTGACATTTGTGAAAAACCTTCTCACTTCGCTGGGGTACACCATCAACGAAAAGAAATTAAAACTGGTACCCAGTCAAAAGATTGTATTCCTGGGACCAGGCTTGGACACATTTTCCCAGATGGCATTTCTCACTTCAGAAAAACAAGTTTATCTGACAGCCTACTTCAAACAAATGGCCACAAGAACACAGCTATCCACAAGAAAATTTCTGCAGGCTCTAGGGTTCATGGCCTCATGTATACTGCTAATTCCATATGCAGGACTGCATGTGAGGAAACTTCAATGGTACTTAAAAAGTCTTTGGTGCCAACATTCTCAGGACCTGGAAACAGTCATTCCTGTCATACCTTCTCTAAGGACAGAGTTTCTTTGGTGGGCAGATGCATGAAACCACAACATGGGACTGCCCTTTACTCAACCCCACACGGTCCAGACCCTGATCACAGATGCATCATACTGTGCCTGGGGGGCATACATGGATGGCAAGTGCATTCAGGGCCACTGGAGCCCAAGTCAGATTCATCTGTACATCAACCAAAAAGAGATGCTAGTGGTGCAGCACGCTCTAACAGCTTTCCGATCCCCACTCTCTCCAGGACACCTGCTAATAAAAAAAGACAACACCACAGTTATGTGGTACATCAACAAGCAGGGGGGAACCCATTCTTACCCACTCTGCAGGCTAGCCATGGCCCTGTGTTACACGGCCTTGGACATGCAGGTCCATCTGCAAGCTCAGTTCTTGCCAGGCAAACAGAACTCACTGGCAGACTTGAGTAGAAATCTCCTAGACCCACACGAGTGGCAATTAGAGCCCAGCACCTTCAATCTTCTATTTCAGAAATGGGGGACCCCAGAGGTGGAGCTCTTTGCCTCCCCCTGCAATCACCAGCTCAGCAAATTCTGCATCAGGACACCTCACAGCAGGGCCTGGAAAGTGGATGCCCTATCCTTCCAGTGGGTGAATCTCTCAATCTATGTCTTTCCCCCTCTGCCCCTTCTCTCAAGAGTGTTGCTCAAGATAAGACAGGACAGACCAAGGACAATTTTGATTGCCCCGGACTGGCCACGCCAGCATTGGTACCCACTCCTGTGCAGCCTGTCACCGGTGCCACCCTGACACCTACACCAAAACCCAACCCTGCTCTCTCAGCAGGGGGGACAGATCTTGCATCCGCAACTGCAAACCCTAAATCTTGCAGCCTGGCTTATTCCTTGAATTCTTCCCCAGTAACCAGCCTAAGCAAGCAGGTGCTGGACATCATCCTTGAAGCCAGAAGACCCAGTACAAGGAAATCCTATGCTGATAAGTGGAAAAAGTACTGCTCCTGGGTTCAGTCCAAAGGGGAGGACACAACTCTGCCCTCCCTGCCTCTGATCCTGGATTACTTAGCAGATCTACTTCACAGAGGCCTATCCTTCTCCTCCATTAAGATCCATGCCTCTGCCATTTTGGCTCATTACAACACTGAGATTCTACCTTGATAGGACTAAGCCCTTCAGGAGATCTGACCAGTTACTAGTCAGCTTTGCGCCAGGAGCAAAGGGCAAGGCAATTTCAAAGCAAACAATTTCCAAATGGATAGCGCACTGTATCCATTTCTGCTACAAGCACCATGGGAAACCAACCCCTCAGGGGGCCAGAACACATTCCACTAGGGCAACTTCAAGCTCTACAGCATTCCTCAGGGGAGTCCCTACCAGGGACATCCTGGAAGCTGCTACCTGGAGGTCTGTATACACCTTCACCAAACATTACCACCTGCCTATCTTTTCCATATCCAGGGCAGGTTTTGCAACTGCAGTCCTGCAGGGCATATTAGCCAGCCGCAGTTCTTCTTGACTGCCTCCACCCTTCATCAGCTTTGGGAATCAACCCAAGTGTGATGACTGCAACAGTGAAACATGAAGAACATAGTACAGTTGTGTACACTTAACATGAATGTAGATGATCGAGTGTATTCACTGTTGCAGTCCTGGATGTCCTTCAAGGATGCATCTGCAGTCCTTACAAATGGGTTGTCCTGTCGTCAGGCAGCCGTTCGGTCGGCCGGATTCCAAAGTCTGGGTCTGGCCTCTGCTGGTGTCGCACTTCACCCGACGTCATAGCTGCAGTTATTCGGGTATAAAGGCATCAGCCGACGCCATTTTCCTCAGTCTTTCTTGCCGCGTGGCCAAGCAGAAGCTGTTCGCAAGTGCCGGTCGGTCAGAACCAGAGATTACTACTACCGAATTCTTCTACTACTACCGAAGACTTCTAAAAAGCTAAGTACCCCGTTGGGGACACTTTCTTGCCTCAGCCGATGTCAGAAAAAGTGAATAACTGTTTAACTTGTGGGAAACAAATACCTCATAAAGATTTCCACTCTTACTGCTTACCTTGTTTAGGCCCAGACCACGACGTAGCAGCTTGTCTAGCCTGTGCTTCTTTTAACCGACGGACGCTTAGACGTCGGTCGGAATTTGCTGAGGAGTTTTTCGTCTCAGATTTTGCTTACATTATGCCGTCGGATCCTCCGACTACGCAAATATCAAAAAGCGCAAGGAAAAGGACCGACACTCGCGGTCTGCGGTTTCGGCGAAACTGCGGTTAGGCCAACCGCGAGTGTCTCGGTTTCGGCTGAAACCGAGCAAGCGGTTCTTCCTTCAGCCGAAAACTTACCTCCTTCCGAGGCCTCTTACAACCTCGTGGAATCGGCTTCTGATTTACCTTCTGCTCAGGCAGTTTCTCAGGAATTATCTGACACTATCCCCTTGGATATCTCCACCCTTGCACGTGGAGCTGCTAGGCCACCTGCAGCCATGTCCATTAAGGCTTTTGCCAGGGCTAAAGCAGCTAAAACTACTAAATCTGTGCCTGCTAAGACCCCCTCTCACAGGCCTAGCTCTAGTTCACAAATGCTTAGTCTAGCAGAGGATCTCATTTCTTTAATCCGGGGATCCCAATCTCACACAGACAGGGCCTCTCACCCACCTCCAGAGAAGAGGCCTAGAGCAGAGCCCCCTGAACCAGTTTCTACAGATGATACCTCTGATGATTCAGATAATACTAACCCTCCAGAGGCTTCTTTCTCCCCTTATGAAGACTCTGATGCTGAAGAGTCCATCCCTTCTGCCTCTCCGCCTGAGGAATTTTCCTTTGGGGAAACCTTGCATGCTGTGAGGGAACAATTTCAGTGGCAGGGCCAGGATTTCTCAGACTGTAGAAAGAGGCTTAGAACCTTTCTGCATTTACCACAACATAGGCCTTTAGCCATTCCTCCAGTTCTCTCTGTTGTAGATGATGCATTTAATGATGTCTGTACTGCTCCTGATTCACTTCCACCGGCCCCTGCTAAGCCCGATAGGTACTACAGGGTTCCGGATACTCATCATCATTTGTATAAAGCTCCTTTTGCAGATCCCGAGACTATCTTCCAGGGTCCTAAGGCTGTAGCAGCTACCTCCGCCAAAAATCCCCTCCCCTCTGAAAGGGAATCCAGGTCCTTAGAGAGATGGGGTAAAAAAGTTTACACTTCTGCAACTCTTTCAGCTAGAGCATTGAACTGTCAATTCCACATGATCCAGTATCAAGAATTTATGCTAGACCAGTTAACCAAAAAGTTGTCCTCAGATGAACCATTAGACAAAAAATCTGTTCAGGAAATGGTACACAACATTCAGCAGGTCAGTAACCATTCCTTAAAATGCGGCTATGATGCACTGGAAGCCTCCTTCAGATCAGCCATGACTGGCACAGTTATCAGAAGGCATGCATGGTTAAAAGAGCAGGCCTTACCAGACCATGTGAAATCCAAATTACTAGATGCTCCCATGGATAAAATCAATTTGTTTGGCTCTCCTACACAACAGGTGCTCAAGAAGATGGAAGAGAAGGCAAAATCTGTCCAAACAGTGAAAGATTTCTTACAGGTCCAACCTCCAAGGTTTAGCAGGAATTGGCCCTCCAAGAATTGGTCCTTTCCGACTCCTCCAGAGCCCAGAGAGGCAGGAATAGGCGTTCAAGAGGCAAGTCAATCCAGAGGTGCCTACAGGGGACGCCAGTGGCAGGGTAACAACCAGCGAGGTGCAGCCACGGACACAGCCACCACCACTGCTACAGGACAATCACAGTGACTTGGTTCTAGCACCGCCTACCAGGGAACAACTAAAAGCACCCTTGGGCGGGAAGCTAGCTTTATTTTCAGTAAACTGGCATTACATCACAAGAGACAAGTGGATTTTGCAGACAATAGACCAAGGTTACAGGTTTCACTTCCATACTCTACCAGGGAAGAGAGGAATGCCAAACCTACCTCCAAACCAAAAGGCAGAAGCTCTAAAGCAAATATCTCAATTATTAAAAATGAGAGCTGTGGAAAAGGTACCATCTATGGAGCAAGGACAGGGATTTTACTCCAGGCTCTTCCTGGTACCAAGAAAAGAAAACAAATGGAGACCTATTCTCGACCTGTCCGCTTTAAACACATTCCTCATTGTTCCAAAATTCAAAATGCTGACCCTACAGCAGCTTCTTCCCATGCTGGGCAAGGAGTCTTGGCTGGTAACTCTAGATCTCAAGGAGGCATAACTGCACGTCCCCATACGACTAAATTGCAGAAGATACCTCAGATTTCTTGCAGGATCAGAGCATTATCAGTTCTCAGCATTGCCCTTTGGCTTATCTACTGCGCCCAGAGTGTTCACGAAATGCCTGGCATCAGTAATTGCTCATTGCAGGCTCCAGGGAATCCAAATCTACCCTTACCTGGACGACTGCCTGATACAAGCGGACAACAAAATCAAGTTAGCAGAAGACTTGAAAAGGGTCATTTACCTACTACAAGCCCTGGGATACACAGTCAATATAAACAAGTCAAGGCTGATACCATCCCAAAGGATAACCTTCTTGGGTGCAGAGCTGGACACATCGAAGCAAATGGCATTCCTAACAGTAGAAAAACAGGAGCAACTCCCTCTATACTTCTTGGCATTAACAAAGCAGAACCATCTAACAGCAAGAAAAGTCCTGCAAGCCTTGGGTTTCATGGCATCCTGCATAATATTGGTTCCACATGCCAGACTGCATATGAGAAAGTTACAGCGGTACCTAAGGAATTTATGGTCTCAGCACAAGCACAGCCTAGAAACCCAAATTCCAATAATTCCATGCCTAAAGCAAGAATTCCAATGGTGGGCTCAGGCCTGTCAATCAAACAAAGGATTGCCCTTCCACAACACTCAACCAAGCCAAACCATTACCACGGACGCCTCAGACCTCGGTTGGGGGGCCCACATACTAGACAAGTGCATACAAGGCTTATGGACTCAAGACCAGCTGCACCTACACATAAATCAAAAGGAAAAGCTGGCAGTAAAACTGGCAATCCAGACATTCAGACCATTTCTTCTACCAGGTCAACTGTTGATAAGGACAGACAACACCACAGTTATGTGGTACATCAGCAAACAGGGAGGCACACATTCGTACCCTCTATGCCGGATGGCAATGGATCTCTGGAATGTGGCCTGAGTTACAACGTTCAGTTACAAGCAATTTTTGTACCAGGAAAAGAAAACATTCTAGCAGACATACTAAGCAGGACTACCACGGATGCCCACGAATGGATGCTGCATCCGGACATCTTCAAAACCATTACAAGAAAATGGGGACTCCCTCAAATAGACTTATTTGCATCCCCACAATCACCAACTAAAGAAATTCTGCACAAGGACGTACCACCCACTTGCTTGGAAGGTGGACTCCTATCTTTCAGTTGGAAAAACCTGACAGCATATGCATTCCCACCACTTCCTTTGATGCACAAGGTGCTATTGAAGATCAAGGAGGACCGTCCAAGGATCATCCTGATAGCTCCAGACTGGCCAAGACAACATTGGTACCCATTACTGAGGAGCATGTCTCGGGAACAAATATGGCACCTACCCTTGTTCCCTTGCTGTTAACACAGAACAACTACAACACCCTGCATCCAAACCTGAAAACACTGCAGCTAACTGCCTGGAACATTGCATAAGAACAAATAACCCAAATTTATCCCAAAGGGTAAAGACATTATCTTGGAGGCTCGCAGACCCTCAACAAGAAAGAATTATTCAGCAAAATGGAAAAGATATTTCATTTGGAGTACTGCAAAAGGAGAAAATGTGTCACTGGTAAACATAGCCAACATCCTGGAATACTTGGCAGAGCTCTTCCACAAAGGCCTGTCCTATTCTTCCATCAAGATTCATGCATCAGCTATTTCAGCAGAATACGACTTGGATCCTCCAGTCTTCTCACATCCTCTGCTCAGGCAGTTTCTGAGAGGAATTAAAATGTAAAACCGCCTAGGAAGCCACCATTGCCAGCATGGGACTTGAACTTTGTGCTAGAAAAATTGACACTTCCTCCTTTCGAACCAGCAGCAACAGCAGAATTACAATACTTATCATGGAAAACTGCTTTCCTGTTGGCAATCACTTCAGCAAGAAGGGTATCTGAGCTACAGGCACTAATGGCAGTACAGCCCTTCCTGATCTTCCACCAAGATAGAGTATCCATGAGAACTAATCCTACTTTTATGCCTAAGGTGGTCTCCAGAGTATCTTTGAATCAGGCTATCCACCTACCTACATTCTTCCCCAACCCTCAGAACAGGGGAGAAAAGCTGTTGCATACCTTGGATGTGCATAGACAATTACGCTACTACCTGGACAGGACCAAGGGCAATAGGAAAACTGACCAGCTGCTGGTAGCATATGCAACAGGAATGGAAGGAAAAGCAATTTCAAAACAGACAATCTCTAAGTGGATAGGAAATTGCATTAGATTTTGTTACTCCTACCATGGAAAGAAAACTCCAGAAAACATCAGGCCTCACTCTACAAGGGCTACAGCCACTACCACAGCTTTTCTACGAGGAGTGGCTACCAAAGACATTTTAGAGGCTGCTACTTGGAGCTCCGTGCATACATTTGCCAAGCATTATAATTTACCTTTATACTCCAGATCCCGAGCAGGTTTTGCCACTGCCGTTTTG
The DNA here is from genome assembly GCF_019279795.1 of Protopterus annectens. Lineage (NCBI taxonomy): Eukaryota > Metazoa > Chordata > Ceratodontiformes > Protopteridae > Protopterus > Protopterus annectens. Next base: position 195,140,698 of record NC_056731.1, read on the forward strand.
CAAGGGATCTTAACTACATCATAATTTTATTTCTCCTCCTCCCCCAGTTTTGCTATGGTATTCTACCCATTTGTAAGGACTGCAGATGCATCCTTGAAGGACATAGTATAGTTTTGTACCTACCATAAATGTAGATGTCCGATAGGAATGCATCTGCAGTCAGGATTACCCACCCTCCTTCCCCTCTGTGGTACTCCTAGGGTATTTGCCCATCTTGTAGCTAGCTGGGGGAATCTATTATGGTGTATTTGTTTGTATATATGTACATACATGCCTATTTTTTGTTTGCTCTCTACTATTTGGAATCATTTGCATTTATCCAAATTTAGCCTTCCTAGAGGGCACCTGGCATCTGGGGCAAGAAACACTGAGGAAAATGGCGTCGGCTGATACCTTTATACCCGAATAACTGCAGCTATGACGTCGGGTGAAGTGCGACACCAGCCGAGGCCAGACCCAGACTTTGGAATCCGGCCGACCGAAGGGCTGCCTGACGACAGGACAACCCATTTGTAAGGACTGCAGATGCATTCCTATCGGACATCTACATTTATGGTAGGTACAAAACTGTACTTTTCCCTCCGTCCAACCCCCATGTCTCTCTCTATTTCTCTCACCTTTTTATGTCCTTTACTCACCCCTTTCTGTGGTTTTGGTATTGGTATTTACTTTTTACTGGTGTTTTTTTCCCCACCATAACTTAGCTCCCTATTTAGGGGGGCTCCTGACATTTGGGGCAAGAAAAACTGATATAATGGCATCGGCTGCCTATTCTTATACCCCTGACAACCTGACGTCAGTACTGGAGCGACAGCAACCAACACAAATACTAAGTCTCTGGTATTCTGGCCAACTGAGGGTTACCTGCAGGCAGATAACCCAAGTGTGATGACTGCAACAGTGAATACAGTCGAATATCTACATTTATGATAAGTGTACACAACTGTACTTTCTGCATCTTTCTTTCCTAAACCAGTATGTGGTATTACCAAAGTTCAAAATGCTTTCACTTCACCTGTTACCCGTTCTTCATCATTTGACTTTTTTTAGTAATCTTAGATTGAAAAGATGCTTATCACATTTCCTATTCATCCAGCTTTCAGACATTTAAGGTTTTGTGTATTTGGATCTCATTATCAGTTCTCTGCCTTACCCTCTGGGCTATCCACTGCTCAAAGAATATTCACAAAGTCTATAGCTCATGTCATAGTCCATTGCAGGCTAAGGAGTTTCCACACTTTTCCATATTTAGACAACTTGTTTATTTTTACAGAGACTCTTTTAAAGTGTCATAAATCTCTAACTTGGGTGAAAGATGTCCTATACAGGCTGGGATTCCAAGACAACATTCAAAAGTCTTTTTTAACTTCATCACACAGGATTGTGTTCCTGGATTCTCTACTAGACACCTCAGTACAAAGAGCTTTTCCTTCACATGAAAACTAGATGTATATTTAAATATATTCCAGGGATTATCAACTCATACTTCGATCACTGGGAGGGAACACGTCAGGATTTTGGGTCTCATGGCACTTGATTCTCATAATACCTCTTGTAAGACTCCATATGAGAAAGATAGAGCAGTATCTGAAGTTTCTGTCGTTTCAGCACCAACACCCTTTATCTTGTCAAATTCCAGTTCTGGGATTTGTGAGAAGATACATCACTTGGGGGAGGCATCAAATATCCCTGATTCTATGTTTGCCCTTCCCTCCTGCTTCAAAGCAGTCAGTTACCATAGATACCTTGGACTTTGCTTGGGGATAAGTATCGGGGGGGGGGGGGTAAAAGTGCAATGTATCTTGGACAACAAAGACCGATAAAAGTGCATAAAAAGACTGTTGCTGTTATCAAGGCACTGAACATTCTGTAGAATCTTTGGGTCTCCAGGACCTATTCAAGTAGTGACATAGTAACAGAGAATACCACAGTGATGTGGTATGTAAACAAGCAAGGGAGAACCAGATCTTGCCCCATAATGCAGACTCACCATTGTAGCATGGGATATAGCTATACAGCACAGTCTTACTCAACAGGCATGCTACATTCTGTCCGTACAAAATTGTGTGGCAGATTAGCTGAGCAGGGCAAAAGCAGAGACCCTCACAAATGAAAGCTAGATCTGGGGTCTTCAAAGATTTGATCAATCTGTGTGGAGTTTCTCAAACAGACCTTTTTGCCTTCTATCTAAACAATCAGCAGGCAAAATTCTGCTACAGGACTCAATGTAGGAAGACCTGGAAGACAGATGCCTTTTCTTTTCCTTGGACAGGGATGTGCCTGCATGCTTTTCCACCCTTTCTACTGATATCAAAGTACTTGTGAAGATTCAGAAGGAATCCCTCAAATAATTGGACTGACTTTCCTTTTGCCCAGGCAGCAGTTGTTTTCCCTTCTATTGGAATTGGCCAAGGGCAATTACCACAAGCTTCCTCATACAAGAACAGGGGACTTTGATAAATCCTGACCCCCAAACAACTTCAGCTGACTACCTGGATGATGGAAACATAATACCTTTCAGGCACCTGTTTACTGAGGACTTGCAGCAGGTACTAATGGAGGCAAGAAGACCTGTTGCTAGAAAGTTATATATATCCACATGGAAAAGGTTTTCTAGTTAGTGCCAACAAAATAACAAGTACCCATTCAGGGCTAGTGTTTCTCTGGTTTTGCTATATATGTGTGAGTTACTTTCCTATGGCTTGTCTTACTCTGTCAAGGTTTATTTGTCAACCATTTCAGTATGTCTGCTCATGGATGCCCCCCCCCCAATGTATTCTTATATCAAAATGCTTTTGAAAGAGGTATTACATAGTAGACAGCCAAGAAAACCAATGGCCTCTCCTTGAGAGCTTAATTTTGTATTTAGAGAAGCTAGCACTTGCTTCATTTGAACTCGTTTTATCTGGCTGACTTGAGATTCTTAACATGGAAAAC
>NC_056731.1:195148634-195313634 GCF_019279795.1 Protopterus annectens
GCTGTCTGTAAGGAGGGAGTAAGGGTATGTTCTTCCTTATCACTGTTGCAGTATTAATAACATATGGAATATCCTGTCAAGAATACCCGTACTTTTGGCTGGCATACCAATGCCTGGGCATCCTCCCCAACACCATATTGTTGTCTATAGTCATTACATCCCTCCTGTTTGTTCTGTCAGTAACTACCCTTTTTTCACTTATTGACACATCACTCACCCTCTTCACTCAGTGTTGGTTAACTCCCTCCCTCCCTCCAGGTGCCAAAGCTGATCTTTTAACCATCTCTCCTGTACTCTTCAGTAAGTTCTAATGACAGTTTTTTCCCTACATTCTGACTGAGTACCTATCCTTTCCACGGTGTCTCACTACTTTTTGGTGGTTAATTTTCCCTGGGTCTGCAGTTCATTTGTTGTCACTACAGTCAGTGTCTGTCCGTCCACTGTACTTTGATTCTTCTTGTCCTTTCATTTATAGCTGCATCTCCTATTTTCTCCTTCATCTTACTCTGTGCATATACTATTCTGAAAACCTCTTCCCATGTCTTTCTTTCCTGTGTCTACCCCACCTTTTTCCATCTCATCCTTTGTCTTCCTAGTATTTTGTTTTCTTCAACTCCCATCCTCTGCAGTTTCACTCTACGCTTTCTTCCCTCACTAAACAATACATTTCCATTTATAATTTCCATGTTTTCATTTATTCTGCAGACTTCACTTTCTCTGCCCACCCCAAAGCTTACTGGGACAAATTGTTGTCTTGGTTTTTGGGAACCACACCTGTCTGTTTTTTTCCTCCTTCTTTTATCCCAGCTGTGCTGCTCCTTTAATGATGTCATTTGTGCATCTCTGTTTATATATCTATACACATGTGCATGTACTCCGAGCATGCACACATGTTTGCACTGTTGGTGATATTCATAGTCATACACTGCACAAGTGTGCAAAGTGAATGCACGAACAGCTGCACTTTGACAATATGCTAATACAGTGTTTGTGCACCAATTGCATTGGATTTTACATATGTGCAGCCTACAAAGAACTGTCCTACCAAACTGTGCAGAGATGGAAGTAATTGAACTGACAAGTGTGCAATTAATACTTGCACACATGCCTTCTAAGTGCATGTATGTAGAACTCTACTATAACTGTAAAAGTTTCCAAAGTTAGCCGGCAAGCACTGCCTTGCATAAATATTGTGAGAATTCATTGTGAAAGGCTGCTCAAATATTGGTGTAGTGCTGTTGGGAAATGGATAAACCCACTTTAGTAGCCATTAATTATGCAGGTGTCCATTGAAGGGCACCAGCTTATTTTTTTACAAGTGTGAAAAGGGGCTGGACAGGAAAGCTGGTAAAAGGGGAAAGAGTAGGCAAACGAAACCAAAAAGGATGACAAAAGAGAGTTGTGCAGGAAGAGAACATTTTAATTTTTGTTATTTTGTGGGACTAGAGCGCTCTTTTTCTGAAAGAGATAAATAAGGGAAAAGAGGATGGAAATAGTGAACCATTGGCAGGTTTGATGCGTAAGGAAGAGATAAGGGCTTTGACAAACCACTAGATAGACAAAAGAAATGGGTGAGTGATCACACAATATGTAGGTTTTACAAAGGGAAGAGAAGGTGGACAGAGTTTAGACAATAGCTGATGGGAGAAGATATGGGGATAGCTCACTGTGAGTGAGTATGAGACCATACTGTGGGTGCACAGATGATAGGGAGGACACAGGACCACTTTACCACCAAACTTGGAGACCTTCAGTGAGAGCCCTACCTCAAGAGGCATCAGGGTTAAGCATACCCTGATGTTGATGAAGGGAGTGACTGAACATGCTGTTTCAGTGTGTCTTGCTCCCACAACAGAAGGCAGTCACACAGGCTCTGCTACCTGTCTACAGCAACAGAACCTGCAGCTGTGACTGGTCCTTCTGGGGGAGACTGTGCTTACCAGACTGCCCACAGAAGAAGATCCACCACTTTTCCTCAGTGATACAGACCTAGGCTGTACAGGTGGTAGGGTCTCCTCTTTGCTGGAGTGGAAGACTGCAGCCATGGTGCTCCAGGCTGTTCAGAACTTGCAAAATAAGACAAAATGGGAAGAAAGCAATCAGTGGTGTAATGCAATTAATGAAATATTGCAAATTAACTAATAACTCATTACATGAAAGGAAAAATGTTTATGGAGTTGGATTACCAGCCCCCCTGGTGGTAGCTGTGATGGTACATCTCTGTTTTTCCCCATGCTTCAAACCAAAATGTGAAAAAGAAGGGACATTCTTAGCATAGTACAGATGCCTTGATGCCTAGTATAGTGTAAAGAACAACAAAATGTTGAACTGGTGTGGTCATATCCTGTGACAGGTGCAGTACTGTCAGGGGACTTAATGATACTGGCCACCTCCTCAACTGTAAACCCCCAGAGTATGCCCAAAGACAGCTGGCAGCTGCACATAGCTTACCCATCCAAAAAAGAAAAAAATGCATAATTACATTCATTCAGATGAAGTGACTTAGGCTTTGTTGTTGCGTGGGTGTGATTTTCTTCACTCTACCCAACTAGCTTTCTGCCTCAGGTTGTCACTGTCTTGATATGTGGCATGACATACAATAACATTTTAAACTGCATTATGCTATGTGCAGTTACAGACAGAGAGGTTTACTGCCATTTTTTTATACAAATAAGGAAAAATGACATAAAACTCTTCCTTAAGGCAATGTACATCCTATTGACTGTACACCAGCTGCCATTGAATGACATAGTAGCAATTCAGCTAAATACTCAAACGTGCTATGATGCAAAGCTGGCAGTGTATCAGCAGCATTATTTACAGGTACCAGCCTTATAACTAGTGAGTTACAGTAGTGAAAGCCAAGTGAAGGAATAATTACCGAATAACTCTGGGCATTGTTCTGAAATTTTGCAACCCACTGGGCAAGTTGGCAAAGCTGCTTCCACTGTAAGACATCAAACCAGTAATAGCACTGCTCCTCACTTCAGGGGATTCCAATTTCCATGGACAGATGGCTAGCTGATTGTGTCCATACATCATTTTTTTAATGGAAAACACTGCTTAATGTGCAGCCCCTCTCTATAGATGGTGCAGTAGAGGTGGAAAAAAATTTGTCTTCTTAGCACATAAGCATGCGGATCTTTCCAGAGCTTTCATGGAAGACAGCTGTTCCAGCCAGAGTCGAGAGACAAAATGGTGACTGTTATGCAAAGCCGTGTGTGAATCGTACCTAATGCAATACGACTGTAAGCATCTTAGGTAGCTGCAGGGGTTTATGCTGCTGTGTGATGCGCATTCATGTGCATGCACAATTCAGACAGGTGCTTGTACACTTGCAAGTCAGTGTGCATTCATGCTTTTGTGTAAAGTTGCCTACAGTGATGGAGACCTGTGCACATTTGTGTAATAATGTGATTCACAGAGTAGTGTGCCTAAAAGCCTAATTTATATAAGTTGTAAACTTAACAAACTTAGCTGAAGTGTCATGCACATCACCATTTTGTGTGCTGCTGGTTACTGCATGTGAAGATCACTGGAAAACCAAAATAAAAGCAAAAACTGTATTTAAAGTTAAAGGCGTGAGCTTGCGCATCTGCTTGTAACATTTTCTTGCGATAGACCAAAGGCAGGAAGTGCTTGTACAGCATTGGTAAGAGAAAGGTCTGCTACTACTGAAAAGTATCATCCATGCAACAGTTTCAACACAAGTACCTTGGAAGGGCTCTTTTTGCTGTATGCTACAGTAATTGGTCAGTGTTACAGGTACATAGCGATAGCAGTACACAGGACCATTGTGCACAGACATGATTTAATATAATGAAGCGCATCATCAAGCACCTTGAAGGCCACACACATTCAGTCTCCCCGGCATACGTAACATACAGCTCAAAATCACACACACCATGCAGTTGTTAAGGCACTATAATGTGCAGCTCAGTGTACACCGAGAAACATGCAAACACAAACACATTAAAATATTCCATTGTTAATCATAACTGAACAGAGTCCTATAGTATATGTTCATATAAATATTTCAGGCAAACATAGTAAAAAGCCATTCTAGCCTGTGAGTATACCAAAACACTCATCCCTACAATAAGTTTCCAAGCTTTAAACTAGAACTTGCTTTAAAATAATTTGGTGGTTGTTACGAGCATTGGTTACTCTATCAGAGAATCAATTAGTACTTCTCTCATTCCTGTATAATAATCTACACAGGTTATTAATGTTTCTCTAAACTTTGATAACTCCAAGCATTCCCAGAGATAGTTTTCTCTAAATACCCTATATAACCTGAATAAAATCTTCTCTTAAATATCTGTATCAGGTACTGTATAAGTTCAGATATTTTAGTTTTTCATAATTCACATCTATGTATGCCCTTGCTTTTTATTTCTTATATTTTGTATTACTTTATTGCTTTTTTATATTTTTATACTGTGATTTGTTTTCTTTACACTCTGTTTTACTTGTATTCTGCCTTTAACTGCATATTAAAACTTGAAAGGAGACCACAGCTCTATCTTTTCTGAGTCAGACAGAAATTAGAACAGGTCAAATAAGGAGTCACACATAAGTTAGAACAGGTCAGTTAAGGTTAATCATCTTTGAACTGATGGGGTGGAGCTAGGAATTAAACTTATATTTAAGGGGTCAAATAAAACATTTCAGAGCTTTACTGGAAAGGCTTACCCATATCCTGCAACAGTTTGTTGTGAGGGAAAGGTTAGTTTGCTTTTTATTTTTTTGTATTTTGTATTACTTTATTGCCTTTTTCTATTTTGTAAACTGTGATTTGTTTTTTTACACTGTGTTTTACTTGTATTCCGCTTTTAACTGCATATTAAAACTTGAAAACAGACCACAGCTCTGTCTCTTGTGAGTCCGACAGAAATTTTTCCCACCCTCACACCATGTTACTGTTGTGTTCTTAAACACCACTGTGTTTCTAGTTGCCTGCTCCTTATGTTAATTTGACCATATATTGCATTTCTTCTCTGCTTTTACTGGCTGGTATGAGTAAGACAAAATTATCATTTTGTGAAATCACTCCCCTTCAACTATTTAAATTTATTGGCCATCCTACTGTATTCCATAGTACCAAAATAAAAAGTGCCTGCCCCCTTTCAATCTATCTTGCTCTTTTTAAAAAAAATAGTGACTCTCCACTAAAACTTTACTTTTTAGACAAGTTACCCACGTTCATATCTAACTGCTTAGTGCACACTACAGTGCTTAGGATATCATCCCCCTTGGGAAAACCCCAGTTCCCTTGAATTACCACATCGATGATAGTCCACTGAACACAGAAGGCGTTATAAAAGATCTGGGAATACAGGTTGACAGCAACCTCTTTTGACCACCACATTGTCACTGTGGTCAGATTCAGAAAGTCATTCTATGTGGCACATCTCATTACTAAGAGTTTTGCATCCAGGAAGAAAGAGGTCATTGTCTCCCTCTACTCTTCCCTCATTAGACCAATCATCGAGTACAGTGCCTCATTTGGCATGTACCTCACTAGACACCTGCAACAACTGGAGAGGCCACAAAAGTACCTCACAAAGAGGATCCTAGGCCTTAAACACTTGTCCTGTATGGACAGACTCACAAAACTCCAACTATTCTTTGTCTCATATCGCCTGCTTAGATGCAATCTCTGCTTGACTTACAAAGTGATGTCTTTCCCAGCTCTGTTAGAAATGCTACATCTAAAGAAATCCCAATCTCTCCCCACCACATGCTCCAAAGACCTCAGCCTCATTACCACAATCAGCAAAACATGCTGGAGGGACAGGTTCATAACCCAGAGACTGCCCATGCTCTGGAATAGACTTCCCATACATGTCAAGCAGAGCACCTCACTGGTCCTCTTCGAGAAATCTTGATGTGTGGATGAGAAATACAAAATTCACTGCGGGGATAACTCTAGTGGCTCTACTCAACAGAGGCACTGGGAACTAAGGTCAGGTGGCACAATTCTAGGGTAATCCTATGGGCTAGGCTTGTAAAGGCTCCAGGGCCATTAGCCTAGTACACACCTAAGAACTGTTTCTTTCATCTTACCTTTAAGCATCTATTTCAAGACCACCAGTTATTGTAGAGCCCACATTCTGTCTTTCAGTTGTCATCTTGGGATTAGTGCTTCTGTTTTCTCCTGGTGAGAGAAGGAGTGCAGTTACATTATTTCCTGGAGACTGCTGATCACCAGAAAGCTTAACTGCTTTATAATTGACAGCTTACAATCTGTGCTTATATTCTGATCCTGTTGAGAGTAGGAGCAGAGCGCATTGATTCCTAACTCACTCTGGTTGGAAAGTGTTTGCGCTTAATGTACCTGATTGGTCTGGTTGCTATTCAAGGCATCTGGCAGAAAAAGGATACAAGCCTACAGACACTTGCATCATCTGGGACAAGACTCTGGATCACCAAACAGGCTGTGGCCTGTTTGGGATGGGTGCTAACATTTTGCTTCTGGTGAGAGAAGAAGCAAAGTAGTATTGTATCCCAACAGAGTGAAGCTGTGGTGAGACCAGCATTAGAAGTAGCTAGGCAGTAGCCATTCATGTGACTCCCCTCTTTTCATCATTCTTGACGAGCTAATTCTTTATTTTCAGTAAGTCCTGCATGATTTCTTTCTAACTTCAGAAAATCTGCCTACATACTTCATCATTAAATTTTCAGGGTCTACATATTAGTTTCCCCGCAAGTGTTTGGCAGTGCTCTGTACAGACTCAGGCACCTTGAGTAACATTTTTTCTGTAAAAGCACAATTAAAATTTCTCCAGTATCTAGTTGCACACAGGACAACTAGTTTGCAGTGACAAGCACTGTCCACATAGTTGAAAACCGGATACTCCTGGCAGTGATTGATATTCTCACTCCAACAGTCTAATCAATAAAAAAGGGTCCGTTGCCATGGATATGAACTTTTCTACTGTTTCCGTTACCAGCTTGGTGGATAATGGGTATCTTGAGGCAATGTAGAAATTGCCTCATGTTTACTGACAACCAGTTAATTCTCAAACAAACTGATATGGTAGGTCAGAGATGTATTTACATGTCACTGGAGGCAAAGCTCTCACTTAAAGTACTCCTAATGTCAGTAAGGTTTTCAGTAGTACACATGCTGCACCCATCATGCACAATTCAAAGCAGACATATAGACCCAAATATACTGAGGCACTTAATGTAACCTTCGTAAACCACAAAGACCTCCCAGACAAAGTACACATAAGAAATACCCTCAGCAGTGTTTCAAAGCAACATCCACATCAACACATAGAGCCTCTTCCTCTAAGCCCATAAGGCAAGTCACCACACAGTCCAACATTCTAGTCCTTGGAGACTCAATTGTGAGACACACTGATGTCCCTGTCACTAGGCTGAGTAAGGAGAAAGTTACAGTCATTTGCTTATGTGCTAAGATCCACCACATTATGCATGCACGCAGGTCTTTGGATCACAATTACCAGTATGACTCAGTCATAGTCCATGTGGGAGCAAATGACCTGAGACGTACCTCCCTACACCATATGAAAGAGACATCATAGAGCTTTTGGAATGTGTGTGTCAGGCTGGTATGAGCCAGCATTTTACCTTCTCCAAGTATGATGCCACAATATGAACAAAAGATGATTGACTTTAATAATTGGCTTAGTTTCTGGTGCCATTCTAAGGGGCTGCAATATTTGTCAGCATGGAAAGAGATGGTCAACAGACCACGCTGCTTTGCCGGGGATGGTCTGCACCTCTCCCCTTTAGGCTTTCAAATATTAGCTAAAACATTGTCTTCCCCCATAGTGCCTTTTTTTAGGCAATGCCAAACTGAAACTACTTCCGACATAGCAAATCAAAACCAAGAAAAATCTAAAGGTATTACTGCTCAATGCTAGGAGCCAAAACAAAAAATTACACTCCCTGGACGCTATCTTTACCCTAGAGAATGCTGATGTCTGTGCGGTTTCAGAGACCTGGTTTAAAGCCGCAGACAGCACACCAACAGTGCAGGGTTATAATGCCTTCCACACATTTAGACCAGCTACTTCACAGGCAGGGTCTAAAGGTGGAGGTGTCTCTATTTGCATCAAAAATAAATGTACTTCAAGGCTGAAAAAACAGGACAGTGCACTTGAGCTGCTCCATATTCAAATCACCATAGGTAAAATCCAATACTACTTCCTTGCAAGCTATAGGTCCCCCTCTATGACCCAGGAAACCCATACCATGTATTTAAACTTATTAGAAACACTAACCATCCAACCCAATACTATATTAATGGGTGACTTTAATTACCCCACTATTAACTGGGAATCCTATATGACATTAAATGTACACGTACAGAGATTCCTGGATTTTGTAAACACAAATTCCGTGGACCAGATAGTCAATACAACCAGGAGTGCAACCATACTGGATCTTGTCTTCACTAATATGGGAGAGTGCTGCACACCCCCTACTGTAATTCCTTCCTTGGTTAGGTCAGACCACAAAATAGTCTCCTTTGAAGTAAAAATAAAACCTAGACCCCCAGCTAAACTGGGAATATTCAGGAACTATTCTAAGGTTAACGTCCTGCTATTAAGTGAGAACCTGGCAAATTTTCAGCCCCTGTAAACCCTGAGAACACTTCTGCCTATGCAGAACTGTTCACAGAAACCCTGTACAAGCATGTTAATAGCTATACAGAGGCAGCTGTACCCACCAGGATGAAGTACAGAACTAACTCAAAAAAACAAGCCACCCTGGTGGAATCACAAAATCAGTCAGATGTATAACAGGAGGAAGAAAATCATGGCAAAAATTAGGAGGTTCAGCACCCAGCAGGATAAACGCACTCTCATTAAACTAAACAAAAAACTCAGAGGACAAATAGTCTACCAAAGCCAAATTTGAGGTAAGTTTGGACTCCCAGGAACAAGGATAACTTTAAAGTATTCTTTAGCTATGTCTGCAACCGCAAAGGCAGTACACAATTGTGTGCAGAGCTCATTTTAAATGGAACCACCTATACTGAGCCAGAAGATATAGCAAACTTCCTGGCTGATAAATTCAACCCCAACTTTAGTCCTCTCTCCCCCTCAACCTTCCATCAGGAGAAATCAAATACAACTCCCCCTACTATCACTAGAGAACAGGTCCTTAATGCTGTCTCTGACCAAGAACACTGCATCAATGGGCCCAGACAGTATCCCAGGGTGCCTTCTAAATAGCATGAAACATGACCTATCAGGGCCTCTGGAATTACTATTTATCTGTAGCCTCCAAATAGGCTTTGTACCTCATGAATGGAGAAGGGCAACAGTCATCTGTCTGCACAAAGGTGGGCCATCTACAGACCCTAGAAACTACAGACCATAAGTCTCACTAGTCTTATATGTAAAGCCATGGAAAGAATCATCATGGAGATGATCAACAGAGGTACAGTAAACCTCCAGACACTGGACCCAACCCAGTTTGGTTTCATCAAGGGCAGATCATGCCTCTTTGAGACTTCTTTGAGAAGGTCACCAAAGCAATGGATGAGGGCAATATCGTTCACACTGCCTACTGTGAGCTGGCCAAGGCATTTGACACAATACCCCACTTGGGCATTGTTGACAAACTGAAGAAGTCGGGTAGAAACCCATATGCCACCCGGTGGATAGCCAACTGGCTCACAGACAGGACCCAGGAAGTTAGAATTGGGGAGTCCACCTCTACAAAGAGGCCAATCACAAGTGGATTCCCTCACGGATCAGTCCTTGGACTGCTCCTTTTTGGCATTTACTTCTCAGAAGTCAAGGCTGATCATGATCTCTGGCTGACTAAATTTGCAGGTGATTGCAAATTAGGAGCTGTCATTGAATCTCACACTGTCACAAATGTTCTCCAGAAGGAGCTGACACAAACAACTGGTGTCAGAGTCATGGAATAAAACTAAATGCCACAAAATGCATAATAGTATCCTTTGGGAAGTCATCCATCCCTGGTAACTACCATATTGACAACGCACCCCGTAAAGCTGACCCAGTAGTCAGGGATGTAAGGATACACACATAGATAGTAATCTAGCCGTTGACCATCATATGTCTACAGTGTTGAGGAAATCATTCTATGTTGCGCAACTTATAAACAAAGGTATGGCATGTAAGTCCAAAAAAGTCTTTGTTCCACTGTATTTGGCAGTCATCAGACTTATTGAGTACAGTACCCCCTTTGGCATGTACCTAACCAGGCATATCCAACAACTGGATCGTTCACAGATGCTCCTTACTAATAGAATTCAGGGCATAAGTAATATGTCTTATGCAAACCGCCTCAAGGCCCTATCCCTTTATTCTGTCTCCTACAGGCTTTTGAGGTTAGAGCTATGCCTGGCATACGGGACATTGTCAGACCCTACTCTGATGGACCTCCTTGCATATCCACAAAACAAACAGTACCAGAATTACCATTGTAAAGACTTAAACCTTGCCTGTGATATAAATAGGACTTGCTGGAAGATAGGTATGTATCCCAGAGACTAGCCTGTCTGTGGAACAGGCTCTCCGTCCATGTGAAGCAGAGTGCCTTCCTAATCCAATTCAGATGCAACTTGGAGAATTGGATGGGAAAACAGAAATTTATCCCTGGTTTGGCACCTATGTCTCTGATGCAAACAGATAACCTGTAAATGGTTCATCTCCCAGGCCCCTGCTTACACTTGTCAAGGGTGTCAGAACTCATCAGCGATTTGGGATGCATTGTTAGGCTTAAAAAGGCCCTTGTGGTCGTTAACCTAGTAAACACCTATGGACCCTTGCTATATTTCTTCTCTACGCTTTCCAAGTTCCTCAAGTTAGTTTTTCTTTTCTAATAATGTTTCTATAATATTATTCTATACTCTAGTTTGGGTCTAATGCAACTTGGAAACAATAAGTGAATTATTTATTATTTTTAGACATTATAAATCTTTTTACACAGCCTGTAGTTTTATAACCATCATTAACCAATTGGTTGATATAATCAGAAAAACTCGAAAATAGATCAACTCGTATACCAAAGTCCTTAAATGAATTCATAGTTTCAAATCTGTGTGCTGTAAGTAGTCACCCTTCTTTTCCCCAAATCTCATATACTTAGCTTTGGATGTATTTATTAGCATATTATTGTCCTGTTTTGTTTGCAGATGTGCCTTATCATTAAGGTTTCATATTTTTTTCATTTTAATTCATCTGCATACTGGCTGTAGAATACCTTGGCTGAGAAGGATAAATCAAAAGGATACAAGTTTGGGCCAAAGCCAGCACTGTGGGACTCCTGTCAGTAATCTAGAATTTCACCTATCCAATTGCTGTATGGTACTTGTCGCATCCTTTCTGTAAGCCACACAGCAATCCTTCTTATCAAGAATGCATTAATACCTATTCTATTTAATTGATCAGTGTTTTATGTATGGCCTGTCAAAGGATGATAAGTTTACATAAATTACATTACAGCACACTTTTTCATTTATAGCTGTTATATTATTATAGAACATCATGTTACAGGTAGGTAGTCCTAGTTCAACAAATGCATGCTGATAATATGGTTACATGTGCCAATCTTTTAAATCCTGACAGTTCTTTTCCAAAATAACATTCTCCATTATTTTTCCACAGCAAAGAAAGTAGATTAATGGGTCTGTAATGACTGTGGTTTGTCTAGTAACCCTTTCCCTTAGGTGGGTTTAACTTGCAGGTCTCCAGTCTTAAGGAATCTTCCCATATTTTAATAGCCTAGTGAATAACAGATATAATGGTATTGCAAGGTCACATTGAAGTGCTTCCAGGTCAATTGCTACTAATTTCATCTTCTTCCTGTCCTTTACTGGGGTTGATTTGCTTAGTGCTTTCTTAAGCATAGTCTAATTGAATTTCAGTATCTAGAGATGCCTGGCTGTTTTGTGTCTTTCGGCTTTTCCCGGTTAGGGGGTCGCCACAGCAGAACTCCGGTCTGCTAATGATTGGTAGTTGATTTTTACGTGCTGAGTTACCAGCTCTGACGCGCAACCTTCAACGAAGGTACACCCATTCATGCATGTCTCCACGCAGAAGACGCTGTAGTTGAGAATCGAACCGGACAGCGTCTTACTGTGAGGCGACAACGCTACCGCAGCACCACCAGATGCCTGGCTGTTACTTTCAGAAAATACTTGCTCCTTTGTGGCACCAGACTGTTTTGCATAAGATGTATATAAATATATCTATAATGTGTTATTCATGCCACATCTTGTGTACTTTAAAATGGTTTCCTATTATGTTCAATGTTTTATATACATTTTCCTCAAATGTTTCCTGATCTGGCCTGTCCAGTTTCAGTTTTCACTGTTTAACTTTTCCTTTCTTGTATTCTTCATCTCTAAATCTTAATTTAGTATCTTGTTCCTTGTTCTAATAGAACTGTAACCTCCTGACCTTGTCTGCTTAGATCTTGATATTAAACATTTTTTAAAACTTTTTATAGGCAATTTTCTTTTTCAAAACTTGCTACATTCTTTCTGTCATCTTTCCACTGAATGCATTACTCCGATTAGTTGCACACAATATCTGTTTTGCTTCTATACAGTCTGTTATTAATCAGTGGGTTGGTTTAAATTTCAGTTTGGCACACTTATCTAAATGTATTTTACCTTTTATAATCCCATGATCACTCGCATCAAAGGTGGTAAAACTTGTCATTAAGTGACAATCATCCCTTTAAAAAAAACAATATCTAGTATGTTCCATTCCCTGGTAGGTTTGCTTACAATTTGCAATTGTTCTTGTACATAAATTTTACATAAGTAAAGGTATTATTTACAATAAAGCCGCAGTGGTGCAGCGGTAACATTGTTGCCTCACAGCAAGAGGTTCTCCCGTTCAGTTCTCGGCTGGAGTGCCTTCTGTGTGGAGTCTGCATGTCCCCCCCCCCGCGGTCGAGTGGCATTCAAAAGACATGCGGAGAATGTGCGTGCCTTCGTTGAAGGTTGGGCATCGAGCTGGCACCTCGGCACTCATAAAAAATCTACTGCCAATCATTAGCGGACCGGAGTGCCACTGTGGCGACCCCTAACCGGGAAAAGCCAAAAGAAGAAGAAAAGTATCCAGTTGTATTTATTTATTTTCTGTGTTTCATGCAATAAACATGAATTACACTAGGTCATCAGACCTGACTTTGGTCTGTACACTCCAGCAATTGTAATCTTTTCCAGGGTTGTCTTTATTGCCATGGTTAGACAATGTGCAGCATTGATGATGTTCTTCATGTTTCACTGTTGCAGTCATTACATTTGGGTTATCTGCTTGCAGGTAGCCCTCAGTCGGCCTGATTATCAATGCCTTGGCTCCTGTGTCGGTTGCTGTCTCATCTTCTATGACGTCAGGTCATCAGGGGTATAAAGCATGCAGCCGACGCCATTACATCATTCTTTCTTGCCGTGCCCGAAGCAGAAGCAAGTTTGTAAGTGCCGGTCAGCCGACTCCTAAAATTTTCATTTTAGAGTTTCAGATCTGAAGTCTTCAACTAAGTTAGGTACCCCATTGGGGAACCGTTTTCTTGCTCTAAACCAATGTCAGTAAAAGTTAACAATTGTATTTCTTGTGGAAAGCAAATACCTCCTAAAGATTTTCATTCGTACTACATTCCTTGCCTAGGCCCAAACCGCAACGTACCTTGCTGTCGGTTTTGTGCCTTATTCAACCCTCAAACTATTCGTCGTCTGTTCATTTTCGCATCTAAATATTTTGGTACTCGTTTCAGTTATCCAGAAATGGCTTTGGTAAGCCACCCAACTACCGACATTCTGAAAAAACGCAAAGGTAAAGATAGAGAAACACTGCATAGGTCCAAAGCTGCCGACGATGCTTCTCCTAAGCTAGTCGCCAGTTCGCCGATACTCAGCGAGGTGCTTTCGCAGCCCCTGATACCGGCTACTTCAGATTCGCAGGCCTCTACTGAGACCCATTCGGAGTCCAATATGCTGCGAGATGCTTCTTCGACTGTGGAACCTGCGAATGTCTCTACCTTGGATGGGTCCGGAGCCGCTGTGGAGGCACTGGCTTCTGAGGGAGTATTCAAGCCTACTGACTTGCATATTATACAGATGCCATCTTCTTCTTCAAGACCTAAAACTTGATCCTTGCCTAGAAAACTGATGCCCAGACCGCATGGTCAGGCCCCTATGCCTAAAAAGAAACAAATGATAAGAATGGCTGCACACCTTATTACTCTAATCAGGGGAAGCCACCCTTCTCCCTCTAAGTGACCTAGAACTGATTTTCCTTCTGACTCTTCTGATCAGGATTCTGAAATTTCTGTTTTCTCTGATGACCAGGAGTTGCTCTTATCTACCTATGAGGATTCTGTTGCAGAGGACTCCATTGTCTCTGCTTCCCCTACAGAGGATTTCTCTTTTGGTGAAACCTTGCATACTCTTAGGGAGCATTTTCGCTGGGAAGGCCAGGGTTACTCTGACTCCAAAAAGAGGCTTAGGGAATTCTTACTCCTACCTCAACACGGGCCTTTAGCTATCCCTCCTATACTGGACATTGTAGATGATGCCTTCTCAGAATCTAGCCTGGCTCCTGACACTTAACCTCAAGCCCCTAGAAAACCTGACAGGTATTACAGAGTCCCTGACTCTCACAAGTTCCTCTTTAAGAATCCTACTGCGGATCTTGAGACCATTTCACAGGGGCCCAAAGGCATTAAGACTACTACTGCCAAAAATCCTACCCCCTTGGATAGAGATTCCAGGGCCCTGGACAGATGGGGTAAGAAGGTATACAGTTCTGTAACTTTGGCCATTAGGGCCTTAAACTGCCAGTTTCATATGTTAAAGTATCAGCAGCATATTACTGGATTGCTTAAACAGAAAATGATGTTGATTCCTGACTGTGTTGAAAATAAAGAATTACAGGATTTAATGCATTCTGCTGAACAAGTTGGAAAACATACTTTGCAGTGTGGTTTTGATTCATTGGAGGCATCTTGCAGGGCTGCTGTCACTGGGTCTGTACTTAGAAGGCATGCTTAGCTTAAGGAGCAATCTTTGCCAGATCATGTTAAAGCTAAATTACTGGATGCTCCCTTAAACCAAGACCGCCTGTTTGGCAACAAAGCAGAAAAAAGTACTTAAAAAGATGGAGGAAAAATCTAAATCTATGCAAACTTTCCTACAAGTACAACCTCCCAGATTTAATAGGCACTGGCCTTCTAAGAATTGGCCCTTTCCTGCCTCTTCCAGGCCTTCAGTCCAAACCCAGAACCAGCAGAACACACAGGCTTCGGTCCCAAGGTACTCACAGGCCTAAGCAGTAAGGGGCTCCCACTTCCAAAGCTGGAAGTAGTAAGACACCCCCTATGGTAAACTGTCACAATGACTTAACTTTAAACCTTCCAAGCCCTGCTCAACTGAATGTTCCTTTAGGGGGAAAGATCGCCCTGCATGCAAAAAACTCTGAACTCATTACCCATGACAAATGGGTTTTAAATATAGTTTTCCAAGGATACATATTCCATTTCCACTCCTTACCAACCCCAAATGGTTGGCCAGACCTACCAACCCCAGATGGTTGGCCAGACCTACCCCCAAATCAGTGGGGAGAGGCTCAAAAGCAATTTCTCTCTCTTGTAAGCATAAGGGCTATTCAACCTGTCCCAGAAGAAGAATGGGGTCAAGGTTTCTACTCAAGACTTTTCCTGGTACCCAGAAAAGACAATTCCTGGTGTCCTATCCTGGACCTGTCTATCCTAACACACTTTTTGGTAATCCCAAAATTCAAAATGCTAACTCTTCATCAGCTGCTTCCTATGCTAGGCAAAAATGCCTGGTTGGCAACACTGGATTTAAAGGAAGCCTACCTGCACATCCCAATAAGGGAATCTTGCAGAAGATACCTACACTTCAGAGCAGACTACATGCACTATAAGTTCTCTGCACTACCCTTTGGCTTATCTATTGCCCTGTTCTTTAGCTGGAAAAACCTATCAGTTTATGCCTTTCCCCCTCTGCCTCTCCTCTACAAAGTGCTACTAAAGATCAAACAGGACAAACCAAGGACAATACTTATTGCACCAGACTGGCCACGCCAACACTGGTACCCCCTCTTGCGCAGTGTG
The DNA here is from genome assembly GCF_019279795.1 of Protopterus annectens. Lineage (NCBI taxonomy): Eukaryota > Metazoa > Chordata > Ceratodontiformes > Protopteridae > Protopterus > Protopterus annectens. The sequence goes on from NC_056731.1 coordinate 195,164,739, forward strand.
TCACTTCTGGAACCATGGCACCTGCCTCAGGCCCCTGCCCTGCTGTCCCAGCAGGAGGGCCGGATTCTGCACCCACAGCTTCAAACCCTGACCCTTGCAGCCTGGCTAATTACATGACCCTATCCTTTACCATCACTCAGTAAGCAAGTGATGGATGTCATTCTGGAGGCAAGGAGGTCTAGTACTAGAAAATCCTATGCTGAAAAGTGGAAAAGATTCCATTCCTGGAACCAAACACAGGGAATGAACACAACTGTGTACAATTTACCGTTCATTCTTCAATACTTAACTGAGATGCTTCACAAGGGCCTTTCCTTTTCTTCCATCAAAATTCATGCCTCCACCATCTCATCTCATTATAATACATAACCACCCCTCTTCTCTCATCCACTGCTGAAGCAGTTCCTCAGAGGGGCCAACAACTTAAGACCACCCAGGAGAGCCCCTACTCCAGCCTGGGACCTTAACTTTGTATTGGAAAAGCTCACTCTACCTCACTTAGCCAGCTGCAAATGCAGAATTGAAATTCTTTCTTGGAAAACAGCCTTCCTCCTAGCCATCACTTCAGCTAGATGGGTGTCTGAATTACAGGCCCTCATTGCAGTGGAGCCTTTCATCATCTTTCCTGCGGACAGGGTGTCCCTCAGGAGCAATCCCTCCTTTATGCCCAAGGTGGTAACAAGTGTGGCCCTTAATCAGTCCATTCATTTGCCAACCTTCTTTTCTAATCCACAGAACAAAAGGGAAAGAATACTGCACTCCTTGGATGTGCACAGACAACTTAGATTTTACTTGGACAGGACTAAACCTCTCAAGAAATCTGAACAGCTGCTGGTTGCATTTGCTGCAGGGGCAGAAGGGAAGGCCATTTCAAAGCAAACCATTTCCAAGTGGATAGGCCGTTGCATTTATTTCTGCTATAAGCATCATGGAAAACCTACCTCACAGAGGATAAGACCACATTCAACCAGGGCTGCATCTACCTCTACAGCCTTTCTCAGAGGTGTCCCTACCAGGGACATCCTAGAAACTGCAACCTGGAGTTCTGTACATACCTTCACCAAGCATTACCACTTGCCAATTTTTTCTAAATCCAGAGCTGGTTGGTTTTGCCACTGCAGTCTTGCAGGGCCTTATAGCTGGTCCTAATGCTATCTAACTGCCTCCTCCCTTCCTTAACTTTGGGAATCTACCCAAATGTAATGACTTCAACAGTGAAACACGAAGAACATAGTCCAGTTGTGCACACTTACCATAAATGTAGATGTTCGAGTGTATTCACTGTTGCAGTCCTGGTTACCCTCCCTCCAGCCCCCTGACTTCTATTGACTATACTTCTATTCTTGCTTACTATGCTGAAAGCTTTCTGATGTATTTGCTTTTTTTTGGAGGTGTAACCTTGTATATAATTGCTTCCCATTATGGGGGCACCGGACATCTGGGGCAAGAAAAACTGATGTAATGTCATCGGCTGCATGCTTTATACCCCTGACGACCTGACGTCATGAAAGATGAGACAACAACCGACGCAGGACCCAAGACTTGATAATCAGGCCGACTGAGGGCTACCTGCAAACAGATAACCCAAATGTAATGACTGCAACAGTGAATACACTCGAACATCTACATTTATGGTAAGTGTACACAACTGTACTTTATCATTAAAAAGTAAAAATTACAGGTATATTATCAATCTTTAATCTTTATCATAACAACTCTGCCTAATTTTTGTTATAATGTTAGAAGTGAAAGCATTTATAGCCCGACAAAACTAACTTTGCAATCATTTTCTTTAACCATGCTGCATGCACAAGCAATGGCAGCATCAGTGTTATGTGAACACAACAGATTTTCTGAAAAAAAATGGCTATTATCAGTGCTGCTTGTGTTAACCAACATAGATAAATCAAATGCTGCTGTCTGTGAACTGTTAAATTTCTTATCTAGCAAATTTTCTGTCTTTTGTTAGTCAAATACTGTAATATATCTGCTGAAATAAAAAAGTCTCTTCCATTGTCTTGACAAAAGGACTGTATTTTGTCTGTACACATGCAAGAACAAAATTAAGCTTGGGTATTTTATATGTTTACATTTTTTTGTTTTGTTTTTATATTGGGTTAATTTTTTATGGAGCTATTTATCCAAAATACCTTTTCATTGCCACTGACAATTGCACTCCTTTCTAATATGTGATTTGTGAAAAGTAATTCCCAATACCTGCACAGACTGTATTATTTAAGGGATAAAACCACAGAAAACAGCCAACAACCTTCACAGAAAGAATATTTATTCACTCTAGTGCCTCAGCCAAATAGCCATCGAGAAGTGCAAGACAAAATAGCAAACATCACATAAATACACCTGTCAATTAAACTATTAGCACATTAATTAAATATTTCTAATTAAATTCAGTATTTAACCCTTTAGGGGTTAATGTATCATATTGTAAAATAAAAAGTGCCTCCTTATATAATAGGTTGGTACTAGGCTATCGGCTCTAGGGCCTATACAAGCCTAGCCATAACAATTCCCTGGCTATTTCTTCCCTCAATATTTACTTCCCTGGACCCCTGTCTAGCAGTGAGACTGACATGATCCCCAGGGTGAATTTCCTATCTCTCATCCAATCATCAGTGTTCCTTTTGAAGAGGGCCAAAGAGGCTCTCTGCTTGACATGTTTGGGCAGTCTGTTCCAGAGTCTGGGGAGTCTCTTGGTCAGGAACTTATCCCTTCAGCATGTTTTGTTCATTGTGATGACCAGGTTTAGATCTCTGGAGCGTGTGGCTCTGAGGGATTGGGATTTCTTAAGTGTAGCATGTCCAACAGCTCTGGGTTTGACATGACCTTGTATGTTAAGCAGAGATCGTCTCTGAGTAGATGATATGTGAGAGTACAGCTGGAATTTTTTTAGACGGTCAGCATAGGGGATCTGCTTTAGGCCTGTGATTCTTTTAGTGAGGTATTTCTGCGGCCTTTCCAGTTGTTGCAGATGTCTTGAGAGGTACATACCAAACGGGGCATTGTATTTTATAATGGGTCTGATGAGGGACGAGCACAGTGGGACAATGACCTCTTTTTTTCTGGATGAAAAGTCCTTGGTGATGTGTGCCACACAGAAGGATTTCCTGACAGTTGTGGCGATGTGGTTTTTGAAGGTGAGACCACTGTCCACCTGTGTCCCTAAGTTTCATCACACTTTCATTGTTTAGTGTACTGCCACCTATGTGGTAATTCACGGGTACATGTTTTTTCCCAAAGAGGATAACTATACATTTCTTGGCATTGTGCTTGAGCCCATGGCTCTGGCACCAAGCATCTGTTTCTGTAAGGCCCTTTTGTAGAATATCCACATCATTTGGGGATTCAATAATGGCTCCTAGTTTGCAGTCATCTGCGAGCTTTGTTAGCCACAGTCCCTTAGTGTCGGCCTGTACTTCAGAGAAGTAGATGCCAAACAAGACTGGTCCCAGGATTGAACCTTGTGGTGCTCCACTTGTCACTTGTCTGGACCTGGATTTGGAGTTGGCTACTTTTACAGTGTGGATTCTGTCAGTAAGCCAGTTGGTAACCCATCAAGTGACATAGGGATTAATGCCCAGCTTAGTAAGTTTATCTATGACTCGAGAGTGGGGGATGGTGTCGAAGGCCTTGGCGAGGCCCAGATAGGCTGTGTGGACCGTGTTACCCTCGTTGACCGCTCTGGAGACTGATTCGAAGTCAATCAGGTTCAGGAGACAAGATTGGCCCTTCACAAACCCAAACTGGGTGGGGTCCAAGGTTGCCAATGTCTTTGTTTATAAGTTCCATGGCCTTGCAGATCAGGCTTGTCAGACTGATGTGGCGGTAGTTCCCAGGATCCAAGGTGGATCCCCCCTTTGTGGAGTGGGATAATTGTAGCTGTGTGCCACTCAGTGGGCATGAAGCCTGAGGTAAGGCTATGATTAAACATGACACTTAGGTGAGGTGCCAGTTCATTTTGTAGTTCATGAAGTACACAGCCTGGGATGTCATCTTGTCCCATGTATGCTGTATTCATAGCTTTGGAGAATGTGTTTTTTTACCTGTGTGGCCATTATTACCAGAATATGGCAATCTTTCGGTATTGAGATGGGCCCTTTAGGGGGTGAGAGGGGGGTGAAGTTGGCACTGAATCGATCTGCCAGGACATTGGCAATATCCTTGGGATCAGTATATTTAGTGCCATTCTGTTGTAGCTCAGAGCAGATCTGGGCATTGCCATTTAGATTCTTGTCATAGCTATAGAATGCCTTGTGGTTGTCTTTGGAATCTTTGGCAATTTTATTATCGTAACTAGCTTTGGAGGATTTTATGAGGGATCTCAGCTTCTTACTGAGGCTGGTAAGGGAGTTTTTTGCATCCTGGGATTTTCTTCTTTTCTGCAATAGTTTCTTCCATTTGTTGTAACATTTGTTTATGGCAACGGTCCACCAGATTGGCTTCCTTTTTTTGGAGGAGAGCGTCTTGGTTCTATTTGGGATGGCACGATTCATGCATGAATGGATGTGCTTGTACAGTGCCTTAGTGTAGGATTCAGCAGTCAAACTTTCAGTTCCCGTCTGCATGGGTGTCATGAAGTTTGTCACTTCTGACTTGAGTAGCATGAAGTTGGCTTTGGAGAAGTTTTTTACAGAGGTTTCCTTACTGGGGGATGGGGGAGGGATGTGGATGTCAAGGGTGATTAGCTTATGGTCAGACATGACCAACGAGGGGGTGACCATAGTTGTGGAGCAACATTTTCCAATGTTGGTAATGACCAGGTCTAGGATATTGGAGCCCCTTGTGTGACTATGGATTAGTTGATCCAGGGCATTGGAATTTATGAATTCCAAGAACCACTGGGCAAAGGTGTTTTACACGAGTAGTTTTCCCAGTTAATGGCAGGGTAGTTGAAATCACCCAGTATTAGGGTGTTTGGTTGTATCTTAATATTTTCTAGTATGTTTAGAAAGGTGTAGTGAGAATCTTGGGGCATGGTGGGGGATCTGTAGCAAGCTACAATTTGGATTGCAGTCTTACCTAGTGTTAGTTGCACCTGTAGGATTTCAGCTGCGTTGTGTTGGACAACTAGCCTAGTGGTGTGAATATCGACACTCTTCCACCTTTAGTGTTTCGGTCCTGGTTTGGTGGCCGAAAAGTGTGATAAGAGTTAGACTGTTATTCTGGGGGTGCTCTCTGGAGCCTTGAACCAAGTCTCAGTTACTGCACAGATATCGATGTTCTCAATTTTTAGGAGTGCCTCGAGAGAGTGCATTTTGAGGTTTAGACTTCTAGTATTGAGTAGCATTACCTTCCGATTTTGCATGCTTGTACCTGTTACGGTGGTGGTTTTATCCTTTGAACTTTGCCTAAAAAAGGCAGTATAGGGGTGACGAGAGCCTTAGCCAGTAACCTGAATCCCAGGGGTGACAAGTGCAGACCATCTCTAGCAAAGCATCATGGTCTGTTGATCATCCCCTTTGAATGACACCAGAAGCTTAGTCAATTGTTGAAGTCAATCATTTTGTCCTTATCCAAATAACCTTTTCTTGAGGCACAACATGACAATAAGAAACTTGACCTTTTATTAAACACACTGAACTAAAGAACAAAAACAATAAAACATCCAGTGCACGCTTTCACATTCTCTTGAATGCTTCATCAGACTGTTAAAAAAGCTAAGCCATTTCATTATTGTTCCTTACTTGATGACATCAGTGCTTAATTTATAACATGTCTAGCTAGAGCATTGCTGTCATCTTCCCTGTTTATAGCATAGACATGTTCTCTAACTCTTTCTCGAAGGGTCCTATTTGTCTTTCCTACATAAAAATTACTGCATTTTGTCCTTGTACTGTGGTATCATTCTGGGTGAAGGCAGAATGCTACTCAGAGCTAGGTTCATACCTGCCTGGGCCAAATGATCCGAGAGCTCTTCCATGTCTCTCTTTGTGTAGTCCAGGGAGGTACATCTCAAGTCATTCACTCCAACATGGACAATGACAGAGTCATATTTCTCCTTGTTGTGGAGTGACTTGAGTGCATGCATTATGTGACGGAGCCTGGCACCCGGCAGGCAGCTGACTGTAATTTTCTCCTTGTTTAGCCTGGTGAGTGGAGCATCAGTGTGCCTGATTATAGAGTCACCTATGACTAAAGTGTTGGGTACGCTGTCTTGCCTTAGGGGCTATTGTTGGGTGGCACACTGGTGTTGTGAGCTATGTGACACTTTGGTTGTGACTGGTGTTTGTTTGCATTTCAGCTTCGGAGGTCCTTGTTGCTTGGGCAGGTTACTGTTAAGGGCCTCCACATATGAGAGTTTAGTGTTGCTATGTGAGGGTGTTGGTGGTGTGGGTTTAGAAGGGCTGTGTGTTGCTTGAGGTGCAGTGCGGGTGTTAACCTTCTCCTCTTGACTGTCTAGCACAATCTTGGGTGGAGAGAGCTTTGCATCCAGTTTGGCGATGTAAGTGCATCTCTCGTAGGTTGTAGTGTTGGGTGGTAGGAGGAGAGGGTTGTCTGTGTACATGAGGCAATTGCTGCATTGCCCCAGTATGCCCAGATTCACCAGGTGGACAGGAGTATTTACCGGAAACTGACCCTTGGACATGCCTGGTTTGGTGCTTTTTTTTTGTGAAGTACAAGAGCTGTTTTCCCGTACCTTAGCAAGGTACTTTGCAATTATAGGCTTAGTGCCTACGATTAATTTCTCCTTATTAATAAGGAGAGTTGAGTGCTTGTATCAGTTTAAAGCTTCCTAATGCTTTCCAGCAAGTTTTAGAGCAAGTGCTAGTCACAGGGATGCTTAAAGATAAGATGAAAACAATGGTTTATCCTAAACACTGCAGTGTGCACTAGAGAAGTTAGATGTAAAGTAGGTAACTTAGGTTTTACTTGTCTAAAAAGTTAAGTTTTAGTGGAGAGTCACTATTTCTAAAACAGCAAGATAGATTGAAAGGGGGTGGTCACTTCTGCATTTTGGTACTATGGAATACAGTAGGATGGCCAATAAATTTAAATAGTTGAAGGGGAGTGATTTCACAAAATGATAATTTTGCGCTTACTCAAACAAGCCAGTAAAAGCAGAGAGGAAGTGAGATATATGGTCAAATTAACATAAAATGTAGACAACTAGAAAGACAGCAGTATTTAAGAACACAACAGTAACCGGGTGGCAGGGTGGGGAAAAATTAAAAATTTCCGCCTGACTCACAAGAGACAGAGCTGTGGTCTCTTTTCAAGTTTTAATATGCAGTTAAAAGAAGAATACAAGTAAAACACAAGGTAAAGAAAACAAATCACAGTATTCAAAATAGAAAAAGGCAATAAAGTAGTACAAAATACAACAAATAAAAAGCAAACTAACCTTTCCCCCATAGCAAACTATTTAACTTATCCTTTAACTCTCCCAGATAAACCTTCACTTGTTCCAGAGTACAACCTTAAGCAATTTAAAATCACATGCATAATGTTTCCTAAAATGAACTGCTAATGGATTTTCACAATTACCATTTACAATATCCTTAATATGTTCCTAAAAATGAACCTTAAATTTCTTCATACTTCCACCAACATAGAACCTATTACATGGGCATGTTAAAATATAAACAAATCCATCCGTATTGCATGTAAAACATGGTTTACATTTAAATATTAGACCATTAATAGAGGGAAAGCCATCCACCACATAAGGGCAAATGGAACATTTCCCTCAAATAAAGGTTGTTAAGGGAAACCCCATGATTAAATTGAACCTCAGGCATTTGAAACCTACTATGCACTATCATGTCAGCTATACTATGGCCTTTCTTAAATGACACTAAAGACATATCTTGTAAAAGATTAGCTAACTTAAAATCTTTAAATAACATTGGCCAAAAATAATACAACATTTGTATGATGTGTTCACTAAACACATTAAAAATGGACACAAACTACACCTTCTTTTCACTGCCTGAGTCTGGCTTATTATTTACCTCTATGTCTCAGAAAAAGGAAATTCATTAATCTTTGGTATGTCCCATGTATTTTTTTTCTACTATCTTTTATCCTTAAATCATTTCCATTATAATGCTTTTGTATAACCTTATTCATAGTGTATTCTGTATCTTTATTATTATACCCCCTTGCAATAAACATTTCAGCTGATTGTGGTATTTCTCCTTCAAATCCATACCCAAATTACAAAATTTATTCAATCATAAAAACTCACTGTATGGCAAAGGGGAGATTAAATGTGGGGGATGACAACTGGTCCCATGTAAAAACTGCGAACCCCCTTCAAATTTTTTATAAATCTTCCTCCTAATAAAGCCATCTTCAATACACCACAAATCCAGATCCAAAAAGTTCACATGATCGCCTGCCTGAAAACCATTAAATCTATTCTGATGCAATGAGTCCACAAATAAATTAACCTTATTCAAACCCCCCTTACAAACAAATATCAGATCATCAATATATCAAAATATTTACAAACATACAGTGGATGTAAAAAGTGTACACACCCCTGCTGAAATGCCAGGTTTTTGTGATCTAAAAAAATGAGACCACAATAAATAATTTCTAAACTTTTCCCACTTTTAATGTGGCCCATAATGTGTACAGTTCAATTGAAAAACAAACAAAGCTGTTAGGGGAAAAATATAAAAAAATAAAAATAAACGTACAATAAGCTGGTTGCATAAGTGTGCACACACCTTAAACTAATACTTTGCTGAAGCACCTTTTGATTTAATTGTAGCATTCAGTCTTCTTGCATGATGCATCTTGACTTGGCAATATTTGTCCACTCTTCCTTGTAAAAGCACTCCAAATCTGTCAGATTGTTAAGACATCTCTTATGCACAGCCCTCTTTAGGTCACCCCACAGATTATCTATTGGATTTAGGTCTGGGCTCTGACTGGGCCATTCCAAAACTTTAAATTTTCTTCTGGTGAAGCCATTCTTTTGTTGATTTGGATGTATTGGCATGTTGAAACATGAAATTCCTCTTCATATTCAGCTTTCTAGCAGACACCTGAAGGTTTTGTGCCAAAACTGACTGGTATTTGGAACTGTTCATAATTCCCTCCACCTTGACTAAAGCCCCAGTTCCAGCTGAAGAAACGCAACCTCAAAGCATGATACTGCCACACTATGCTTCACCACCATGGGGATGGTGTTCTTTTGGTGATGCGAAGTGTTGTTTTTGCGCCAAACATACCTTTTGGAATTGTGGCCAAAAAGTTCAACCTTGGTCTCATCAGACCATAACACATTTTCCCACATGCTTTTGGGAGACTTGATGTATTGTTTTGCAAACTTAGCCGGGTGTGGATGCTTTTCCGTGTAAGAAAAGGCTTCTGTCTTGGAACCCTACTCCATAGTCCAGACATATGGAGAATACGGGAGACTATTGTCACATGTAGTACACAACCAGTACTTGCCAGAAATCCCAGCTCCTTCAGTGTTGCTGTAGGTTTCTTGGCAGCCTCCCTGACCAGTTTTCGCCCTTTCTTTTCATCAGTTTTAGAGGGACGCCCAGTTCTTTGCAACACCACTGTTGTCCCATATTTTCTCCTCTTTTTGAGGACTGTCTTCACTGTGTTCCATGGCATATCCAATGCTGTGGAACTTTTTTTGTACCCTTTTTCTGACTGATACCTTTGAACAATGAGATCCCTTTGATGCTTTGTAAGCTCTCTGCAAACCATGGCTTTTGCTGTAGCAGGCAACTGAGTATATGTCAGGAAAATCCTACTAGGACAGCTGAACTTTATTTGGGATTAATCAGTCTCTCTAATTGATGGCAGGTGTGTACCCAAGAAGACTGAATGCTGTAATTAAATCTAAAGGTGCTTCAACAAAGTATTAGTTTAATGGTGTGCACACTTATGCAACCAGCTTATTGTATGTTTTTTATTTTTTATATTTTTCCCAACAGATTTGTTTGTTTTTCAATTGAATTGTACAGGTCCGTGGATACTTCTGTGGCTTTTTGGTGGAGAGTATCCTTAGACAACATTTGTTCCTGTGGCTACGTGTTCCTCATCTCACACGTTTATTTCTCACAGTAAATTGGATTTGATTTCTTAATGGAGATCATCCTTTGGTTCCTCGGTGCTCCGGAATATCCTTCCATGAGGGCCACCCAGGTGTTTAGGACCTGGGAACTCTGTCCCACAGATTGAAGATCAAATGAAGTAAACTACTTCAGATAAAGAAGTTATGTACTCACCATAACGTTCCATCTGAGTAGTTCTACTTCATTTGTCTTTGACCGTCCCTCCCGCCTTCCCCCTGGCCTTACCATTGGCAGACACTCATGGATGACACAGTTGGGTGAGACAGAGGACAGCTCTACAAGTGTAGATTCCATTTTGGGCTTGCACTATGGGTGGCCCGAATAGATCCAGCATCCATAGATGTGAATTCCTGCATGAGTCAGCAAGGTGAGTGTTAGACTTCAGCATGATGTGGAAAGACCTTACAACCAAGGTCATGGTCTCTCAACACTGGCTAGTCACTGTCAGGTCCTGCTATACAAAGTATACAAAGTAGGTCACACCACTGTAGCAAGTCGGTATCAAGCTCTCATTGCAATACTCATTCTCAGTCCCTTTGACCCTCCCAAATTTGTCATTAGGAGGATATTATGTATGCCACAGTTAAGATGTGATCTGCTCACACAATGTTATAGATTCTTTATCCAGCCCCCCCCCCCCACCACCACCACCACCACCACAAATGGCAACAACTAAACATGGAATTTTCATACTTTAAGGAAAAGTAACACAGGAAATTACTTCAATAAGAAAGTAAAATAAAAATGCAGTTACCTGTAAGGAGAAAAAAAAAACACTACTTGTTCATTAAAAAAAACAGGTTGAAATAGCAAAATACCTTCACAAGAAGGGGAAGAAAAGGTTCAGTAGGCAACCATCTTCACATTTGTTGTTAAGCCTACATCATCAAGAAGGGTTACTGAGATACATTCCCTTTTTCACAACTTGACCTATTCTAGCAACCCCCCTGTGTTTCACAATTCGACCTGTTGTAGTACCCCCCCCCCCCGCTGCAATGCCTTGCACTTGTGTGCCAACTGTTCATTTGAGTATGGTGTGTGGAGAAATGCCTGATTTGCAGTGTGAGTCAGACATGCTCTACACAGCATAGCCTACAGGTAGCACTGCATGCATCAAGTTTTATATTTATGACATTACACTGTTTTGTAGTGACTGCAAGGTCCGTAGTTATGGACTAGGTGTTGGTACTTCATCTGTGCTTTCATATACCTTGTACAGGCTTGTCTGAGTGGGTGCCCTGCTGCTGCCATTGACCAGCCTTTGTCACTAATCTCACTGATTCTGGGGTCGGTGGTGCAATAGTGGGAGCTGCACAACCATTAGGGGTTTCATAATGAGCTGGTTGTGGCAGTGGTACATCACTCTGATGCAGAATATTATACTGTGCTGAATGCAGCAAGCAGTAAGCATTCTGCATTCAGCATGCAGCAGCAGGGTCATACTGAAGAGCTCCCCAAGTCTCATTCACATAGGGGAAATGGGTTTTAAGCAGGCCAAACACTTGATCAGTGACTATCCAAGTCTCAGACAGGGCGGTGGTGTAGCACTCTTTCTATGCATTACAGATTGGTGTTCTGGATTGTTAATCATTACACATTTCTCACTGCATATGTAAAATGATTTGGGGATATTCAATAATTTAGGGTACATTTACCTGTTCGGTGTCTATGTAGTATCCTACCATGCAGGAAGCAGCGGTGGTGTGAGCTTGTGTGCCATTTATGGGAACCCTGGGCACTACCGGGATACTGAGCCTTTACGTTAGTGATACAGCCACACACATCATACACTATGTGGTAGTTGATGGAATGGTAGCATGTCCTGTTATGGCAACTCTGCACCCATGGTCCTAATAGGGCCCAGATAGTCGCATACTTGTTAGTGTAGGTGAAAATTTCTTGTGTGACAGTATTAACCAGGGAGGCAGAGGGCCAGCTTTGAAAAGGAGAGGGGTAGAACACAGATATCAAGTGTGTGGAACTTGCTTACATTTATCTGGGATGTGGCAACTTTTCATGTGTATATTGGTGATTTCTGGGGTGCAGCTAAATCGGGGTTACATAATATACATTTTGATTGCAAGTGGTTAGTTGTGTGGATATTCATACACACACCACACATTAGTGCATGTAGCGTCCCCTGAGAATGGAGGGAAAAGCCAGATGTTTAAATATAAAGCAAATTAATTGCTGCAGTATGATATTTAAGAAATCTGCTACCCAGCTAATACCACCCCATCTCCCATAAGGAGACTTTCACAGCCAAAAATATGGTCAGTATGGCTAAAGACAGCCGCATAGTAGTAGTGCTACAGTGGTCACTCAAAAAGTCCAGTTAATTAAAATGTCTGTAATCCATAGCTCTTGCTGTAGTTGATTGGTCAAGGTTAATAATGTCTGTATTACACCATTCTATTGTATCCTGAGCAGAAGTAATGGCCTAGCTAGCCTGATTTTTTTTCCAATTACCACTCCTGTGCCTAGAGAAGCAACACCTCTCTGAGTTATGTCAAAGCTGATATCTTTCCTAGTCAGTTGATTTACTGATTTTGAATAGTTTACATTTCTGACTGCATGGCTATGGCTTCTGCTATAGCAACCCAGGCAGGAAAATTATGAAATATTTCTAATCTGGGGGGATCTGACCGACAGATAGAAGTGGCTCAAGTGTATTCATATGTAGACGACTGGTGTCAAAACATGAGAGTAAGATTTAAGATCCATTTCAGTGAGTCAGAAGCCTTTGATTCACTTGTTTACTGCTGCTTTTACACCTGTAATTTCAAAAAATTTGCAGTGCATACTTTTCAGTATAAAACAAGAGAAACATTAACAATGTGAAGCTGTGTAACTCCAAAGATAAACTTGTTGCATTTTCTTCTCATGACTTCTGTCCCAGCTTGCCTACATTTGACTACTTTGGGGGGAAAAATGTTCTCTTCAGCACAGCCATTGTCCTGCAAAATGCAGCTCATCTAACGGGTTGACATCTTCTCCTCACAAAAGATCGCAAAAGAAATAGAAGAATTGTAAGCCTGCTAGGCCAGGCACTAATGTTTGTAATGTCATAAAGGGCATAGACTTCATCTCTGTTTTCTTGCACTTCCAGTGTGTTTGCTTGTTGGTAGATAGAAGCTGCGGCCCATATTATTCTGGCTGTGTCATTTGACGCCCTTGGACAAGCATACAGTTTGCTATGCCTTTCAAGTAAGCTTCAAATTTTAGACCACAAATCTCTGGAGTCACCCAGTTTAACTCTGAGGGATCTTCTGCAGTTGATGAATTCTTGAATATGTAGTTTTTTCCTCTTCCACATCCTTTCATTTAAATCTTTACTCTTCCCAGGGTACACATGCTGTTGATTAGCTGAAATTGGGCATTGCAGCAAAAGGGATGAGACATGGGTACACCTAAAGTTCCTTCTTTGCTTTTCATACCTATTGGGTTTCCTTGTAACATGCATTGTTGAGCATTTCTTGCATTTGGGGAAGAGACAGAAGAAATGTACATCTGCAAAGTGTATTTAAGGTTGTCAGATTACCAGACAATACCTTAAAAGGAACTTATTTTATTTTTTTATTTGCTTTTGTTAACCAGAAAAATCCACTGGGCTGAAATGAGCCCATTTTCAGTGGAGGTCTGGGGAGAAAAGCTCCATAAACAAAATACAAGATAATAGAAATTTGTTAAACAAGTATTTAGAAAGAGTAGCAAATGTATAAAGAATAACAAACAGGAAACTCACTTGGGATATTATACAATTATATGGCTAGAAGTTATGAAAGTAAAACTTCCTTTTCTTTCTTGGACAATGGCATGACATTAGCAGTTTTTACATGTTTTACCACTTTGATACCATGATCAACCAATGCAGAATTGCAAGGCATGAAGCCTACATCGCTATGTATTGTTGATGATAATGAGGGTATTGAGAGCATGGTACAGCTGTAATGTCCATCTCTTGAACCAATGCAGGAGCTGTAAACAGACAAGGTAAAGGTTGGGCTTAAACCCAACTCCACAGCAAAGTCTTCCACAGATGTGACGGCCCCAACTCCTTTTATATAGGTGCTTTTCTCTCTAGCAGGAGGTCACTGTACCATTTATCATCTGCAGATGCAGTGGCTATGAGCGCATTCTTGAGAGGAAATCCCAGATGGTTATCATTCTAATTTGTACTCAAGTATATACGAGTGTTCACAGAATACTAATGCACTTAGCATTGGGCAACAGTCCCTTCTGGTATGAAGTACTGCCATTGGCCTCTCTTATTCCCCAAGTTCTTCAATAAAATGTTTAATTATTTCTTTATCTGGATGACCTGATGGTGGTGAAAGTGTCTCTCACATTAAATTCTTGTAAGTTTAGCTGTAGTGTGGGCCTTGTCCTTGTTACAGTATCTGGAAAGAAGTCTGTTCTGTTTTAATGCATATCACAGTGGTAGATGCAAACAGAATGATGCCTTTCAACGGCAAGATGTTAACTCAGACGTAAGTCACTGTCTGGACTAAGTTACTCCTTTTTGGAGTTAGTGACAGCTGCTGTGTTTAATTTCCTATTGGCTTGCCTGTTTTTTAGTATGCTACAGTGGATTTTTTGGTACCAATAGCTTTTAGAGTCATGATTCTCTTAAATCTGCAGCCTTTGTCAGGTACCTGTTGAATTTCCTGGTTTGATGGATGCCCAACCCAAGGCTTGAGCCTGGCTTCTCCTTTAATTCCCTCTTGACTTTTACAGTCCCTCATAGTGAATGCTGCTGAGGTTGGTAGCCTACTTCAGGTTTACCCTGGTACAGGGCAATTAGTTTGCTTGAAAAGAGCCTCCATGTAAATCTTCTTCAATTAAAAGGTGTTGCTTTTTGCCTTAATTTCTAGTAAAATGGGGAACTAAAAGTGTAGTGCATCACCTGAGCAAATTGTGGAGCTTGCATTCTTCTACCTCTCTGCAGGAGAAACAGTGTAGTAGTAGGACAACAACCAAAGCATTTTTCTGGTAGTGATTCACGTTCCAGGCGACACCAGCAGACTAACAGACACAGTGAGTTGCAGTATCACTTCCGTTCTGAGGCTTTGGCAACAGATTGAAAGAATTAAGGCCATCTTCTGGAAGTGGGGCAGTCCAGAAGTCAGTCTGTCACATTGAGGATGAATGCTACTTTTCCCAAGTTTTTCTCCTCCCACTAGGTCAGGAAAATCGGGTGCTGAGCATGTTTCAGAGTGAGGTAGTTTTCTATATATTAAAACAATTTTTTTTTATCAAAGAAAATGGTAATTATAGGTTCATAGGCTATTACTAGGCTATCGACTCCTAGGGGCCTTTTTAAGCCTAGCCTTGCTTCCCAAATATGTCTGGCAGGTTGATACTCTAGGGTTGTTTTATGAGCTGTATGTAGACTTTGGCAAAGGTGGTCAAGCATTTACAGGTTGCCTCTATCTATTAGAGATATAGCTCCCAGACCAGGAGTAAATTTCTGACTCCCCATCCACTGGTCCAAGTTGCACTTCAGTCATGTTAGGAATCAGCTCTGCTTGATGTGAATGGGAAGCCTCTTCAAGAGAAGCAATAGTCTCTGAGACACATACCTGTCCCTCCAGCATTCCTTATTTATGTTGCATGTGAGGTTTAGTTCCCTAGATCAGGTAATTCTGATATTTGTTTTGTAGATGTGCAAAAGGTCTGTTAGAGTAGGATCAGAGGATGCTTTGTAGATTTGGCATAGATCATCTGTTAGCACATTGTAGGATATGGAGTACAGGGACAAGACTTTGAGGCAGTCTGTGTAGGACATGTTTTTGCCCTGTATTCTTCTTACGAGGAATGTCTGAGGATGCTCCAGTTGTTGCATATTCCTGGTAAGGTATGTACCAAACGGGGCATGGTATTCAATGATTGGTCTAATGAGGTCCAAGTACAGCAGAGCAATTACATCCTTGGAGCTAGATGCCATACCCATGCTTATATGCTGCACAACATAGAATGATTTCCCTTACCACTGTAAGTCAAAGGCCAGGTTGCTATCAGCATGCATTCCCAGATCCCTGACGAGCAAGTCCACTCTTAGGGTGAATTGTCATGTAGCCATCTTACCAAAGGATACCATTATGCATTTCTTAACACTTAATTTTAGACCATGGGCCTGGCACCAGTTATTGGTCTGTATCAGCCTTTCTTGGAGGGGATTTTGTGTCATTGGGTGATTCTGTGACTGCAGTCAATTTGCAGTCATCTGCAAACTTGGTCAGCCACTGGCCCATGACATTGGACTTAACCTCAAAGAAATAGATGTCAAAAAGAAGTGGTTTCATCATCAAGCACCGAGGGACTCCATTAATGATTGGCCTCCTTATGGAGGTAGACTCCATTATCCTGACTTTTTGGGTCCTGTCAGTGATCCAGATGAGTATCCAGTGGGTGAAATAGGAGTTTAAACCTAATGTCATGAGTTTGTCAATAACGCCTTAGTGGGATATTGTGTCAAAAGCTTTGGTTTGGTCAAGGTAGGCAGCATGCACTGTTTTTCCATCTTCCATTGCTTTGGTGACCTTCTCAAAGGAGTCCACCAGACTGGGTAGGCATGATCTGCCTTTGATGAAACTAAACTGGCCTGGATGCAGTGACTGAAGGTTTCCAATGTCATTGGTTATTATTTCCATCATAATTATTTCCAGAGCCTTCCATGTAAGACTAGTCAGACTTATAGGTCTGTTGTTACCCAGATCTGCAGATAGCCCACCCTTGTGCACAGTAGTGACAATTAGACTTCCATTCACTTGGCATAAAGCCTGTCTGGAGGCTATGGTTAAGTCATGATTTTAGTGGTCTGGATGGGTCATGCCCCATTTTGTTAAGGAGGCATCCTGGGATAATATCAGGCCCATTGATGCAATATTCTTGACCTTGGAAAGTGCATTGAGGATCTGTTCCCTAGTTATCATTGCAGGAGTTAATGTTGAGAGTTTATTCTGAGGGGGTTCCTGGGGGGACAGGAGATAAAATTGGAGGTAAATGTGTTAGCCAGTAGATTTGCTAGATCTGGTTCAGTACAGGTGGGACATAGCTAAAGAAAGCCTTGTGATTGTCCTTGGCCTGGGAATCCTCCTAAGGTACTTATTTAAATTTATGATGGATTTTTTTTTTACCCTGCTAGGTTTTGTA
Source organism: Protopterus annectens (assembly GCF_019279795.1). Lineage (NCBI taxonomy): Eukaryota > Metazoa > Chordata > Ceratodontiformes > Protopteridae > Protopterus > Protopterus annectens. Next base: position 195,181,955 of record NC_056731.1, read on the forward strand.
CCTTCTGATTTTTGCCAGTCCTTTCTTTTTTTTTTTGTTATACGGCTTCTTGGTACTGTAATTCTGTCAGGGTAGCATGTTTTTAAGTTTGTCATGTGCTTTTTCTGGGTGCATAGAGCTGCCTCACTGCAGCTGTTAATATGATTGTACTCTGTTTCTGAGAACAATTTAGTGGTAGTCTCAGGATTTGGGGGGTAGGGGCCTGGAATTATGCCAGGTTGTTGTGTAATAATAGGACGTTTGTCTTAGAATAATTACACAAAGTACCAAGGTTTGCTGGGGTCCCAGATTTAATTTTTATTTCAAAGGAGACCTTTTTATGGTCTGACCTGACCAGTGAGGACGTTACATTAGGGAGGGTGCCAGATTCTCCCTTGTTTGTGTGTGGACCAGGACAAGGATGTTTTGTGCCCGTAGTGGACATATGGACTCTCTGGTCCAGGGTGTTGGTGTTAACAAAATTCAGGAATCTTTGGGCCTACTTGTTTGTGGCTCTGAATGATTCACAGTTTAAGTGGGGCAATTAAAGTTACTCATGAATATAGTATTTGGTTGAATGAGGATTCTCTCCAGTTCATTTAAGTAAAAGCTATAGGTTTCCTGGTTAATAGAGGGGGAACCTGTAACTTGCAAGGATACGGTATGGGACTTTGCCTACAGTAATTTGGATATGGAGGAGCTCATGCACATCACACTGTTTGACAAGTCTTGATGTGTGATTGTTCATAATGAAATCTGGGACACCTTACCTTTTGTTCCTTCCTTTGCATCGAGTGGTCTAAATGTGTAGAAAGCCTTATACCCTTGAACTGCTGGAGTTCTCTTTATGGCTCTAAACTGTGTTTCAGTAACTGCAGAAATGCCTACATTCTCCAGGGGATCAGAGCTTGCCAGGAAGCAGAGTTTCTTATTTAGACTCCTCTCATCAAGCCAGTAACACAGATTTTCTTGGATTGCTGAATGTTTATTTGTTTAGCAATTCTTAAAAAAAAAAAAAAAAAAAAAACACGAGGGTGAACAAGGTTTTAGCCAATATTCAAAAGTCTGGAGGAGGATAGGTGCAGATCAGCCCTGGGAAAGCAGCATGGTCTGCCAACCATATCCTTGTAGACTTACAAGTGTTTTCGCCTCTTTGAATGGCATCAAAATCTAAGCCAGTTATTAAAGTCAATTGTTTCCTGTCCATATTGTGGCATCCTCTTTGGATAAGGTAGAGTGCTGCTCAAGTTGAAAGAGATGATGATGGAACAGTGAGGAAGCTCAAGAAACAAGGAGAGACTGGGATTTTGGATGTGACCTTTAAGGAGAAAAACAATAATCATGCAGAGTATTATATTCATAAAGTAGCAGAAAGTATTCTAAGAACTAAGCCAACACAGGAATGAAGAAAGGAGATTATTTCAATAGGGCTGACTGCAATTAGGGATACAGACTGTAGGCAAAAAGGGGTGGGAATGTATTGGAGAAAACTGGCAAAGGGGAACCAAGGTATTGGGAACAAATAACTAGAGAAGGAAAGGTGAATGGGAAGACACCAATAACGTATTTGTACTGCAAGTTAGCAATTGCCTTCCCTATCAAGGACTGTTATCAGAGTGTAGGCAAAGAGAAAGAAGTGAGGGGGTCCTAAATGAAAGACCAGCACTGGTAAAGGTCTTAGTAGAATCTGGAACAGAAATTGCCATTATGGAAGGAATAATTAGTAGAGCATGTAAAAAATTGCATAACTATAAGAATCAATCAAAGGAGGTTAGAGAGGATTGGGAAGAGAGATTGGTCAAGCAATTCACAAAGAAACAATGGGGGGATATATGTATGTCTCCCAAATATGGGATCTTAGCTTGGAAGTCTTTACTTAGGTATTTTTATACCCCAAGTAAACTCCAAAGAATTTTTCCTCAGACAACAAATGTAGGTATGATGGGAAGAAAGTGGTAACTGGGAACATATTTTGTGGGAGTGTAATGAGTTGGCAGACTTTAAAGATTCCTTGCAGACTGCTCTGTCGGAGATGCTGGATGAACAAATTGGTGCAACTAAGGAAATTATTTTTTTGAGCTGTGATACAGAATCAGGACTGCCTAGACATAGTTAGGCCTTGCTGAGTCTAACTATGATGGCTGCCAATTGAGCAATTACTAGAAAATGGAAATCTAAGTCTAAACCAACTGTACTAGAAGTAGTAAAGATAGTAACAAGGGTAAAACATCTGGAACTGGGATCTTTAGAAAAGGGTAGGAGTAAATTGCATAGGAAAAAATGGGAAGTGTGGGATTGATGCATGCAGTTGAGGAATGAGGTTTAAAAGAAGGCACAATTTATGAGCTATGTAATGGTTGACTGACGATGACTGGATGTATTATAAGTGATGTATAATGTTTGCAGCTACAGTTGTGTTTGTGTGATTTCTAATGTATGTTTGCAACTGAGATTGTGTTGGTATGGTTTATTTTCATTTGTATAAATGTAAGTTTGCCAGTGTCATACATAATAATTTAGGAAATATGTTTCTTGTTGTAAAAAAAAGGTAGAAACCTGTTCTGTGCTGTACTCATAACCAGCCTGGCATGTAATTTGTGAGTTTCATCATGACTTGCTTTATATAGTCCAAGGAGGTGTGTCATTTACATCCACACGGACTATGACTGTGTCATACTGGCATGTGTGTTTCAGTGAACTGAGTGCATTTGTGACCACAATCCATATAAGGGTTCACATTTACACCCCTTAAATGTAATAGTTGTACAACAGTGGGGGAAAGGTGAAAATCTGTATGTACATCATTCAGTGGTATCATACTAAGAGGGAGGCCAGTGTGAGTAATTGTCAGCTTTTTACTTTTGCAAAAGAAATGTGATCAGAGAATGACTGATAAAACACACCTCAACTTGAGCATAGGACTACAGATAAGGTTTATTTATAGCTTCCTTCCATACTGTTAAAAATGTATTTGTCCCATAAATACAAGAACAAGGGTCATCACTCTCTTTTGTGATCCAGGGAAGCTTTATTCATAGGAGGATACTAGGCTATTGGCCCGGAGGCCCTTATAGGCCTAGCCAAGAATTTCACCCATGTTCCCACAAAGTCAGCACCTGTTTTCCCTGTCCAGCAAGGACACAGGTGGGATCCTAGGGGCATATTTTATGTTTCCCATTCAGTCGCCCCCACCACCCCCTTTGCATTCATTTATTTTTATTGAGTTGTATCAGTCCATCAATGCACTTTTAGGTACCCAGTTTTACATACTGATTGCTATTAAGAGTAAAAACTATACTGGAGTGAAAGTAGAGTCCTGCTGTTTTGCCATTAGATTAAATGTATGAAGTAAAAATCTCATTATATGAAAATCATATCTTCTCCAATATGAAAATCTCAACATTTTATTGAAATCATTATGAATTGCAAGATAGTACACAAACCCATTAAAAACACAGAGCTATAAGAACGCAGAAAATTGAAAACTAATGAGCAATAGTCTTAAACTACATACACTACCTAAAAATACTTGAAAAGTACTTCATAACTAGAAAAAAGAACCCTTGTCTAGAAGCCATTTAGTATTCTCACAAATCTTTGTCAAATTAAGGGTGTTTCTTAAAGGGATCTTTTTCGCCTAGTACTAAGGCAAATTAACTTAAAATTCTCTCCATTCATAATTAAGACAAAAAAATTTCACTATGAAAATCCTCATTTATAGTAGATGTAAAAATGCTATATTTACAGCTACACACAATACTAAGACATTGAGAAAAATTTGAAGAAGAAAACAGGAAGGAGAAAAGAAAGGACATCCAAGGCGACTCTACCGTTTAGGAGGAAGCAGCAACCTGAGAGCAGATCCGGTCATAATTTACCTGTCAGCATGTCTGTGATAAGTTAAGTAGTTAAAAGCTTCTAAAATGCTTGCATATGTTATACATACAGTGGATATAAAAAGTGTACACACCCCTATTAAAATGTCAGGTTTTTGTGATATAAAAAAATGAGACCACAATAAATCATTTCAAAACTTTTCCCACCTTTAATGTGGCCTATATCCTGTACAATTTAATTGAAAGCCAAACAAATCTGTTAGGGGAAAAATATAAAAAATAAAAAACATATACAGTAAGCTGGTTGCATAAGTAAACACCAAGAAAAATGGAGTACGGCTGGAACACAGTCTTCCATGATACAACCAAACACCAAGAAAAAATATAGTGTTTAGATATCTGATGAAGTTTGAGTGTTGGTTTTGTGTGGCAGTTTGCAATGTTTATGCACTAATAAATCTGGTCAACTATATATTATTTTGTGGTGGTATTCACTTTGACTGGCCTTTGGTGTCTGGTTGCATAAGTGTGCACACCCTTAAACTAATACTTTGTTGAAGCACCTTTTGATTTAATTACAGCATTCAGTCTTTTTGGGTACACACCTGCCATCAATTAAAGAGACTCTGATTAACCCCAAGTAAAGTTCAGCTGTCCTAGTAGTATTTTTCTGACATTTACTCTGTTGCCTGCTACAGCAAAAGCCATGGTTCACAGAGAGCTTGCAAAGCATCAAAGGGATCTCATTGTTGAAAGGTATCAGTCAGGAGAAGGGTACATAAAAATTTCCACATTTTGGATATACCATGGAACACAGTGAAGACAGTCCTCAAAAAGAGGAAAAAAATATGGGACAGCAGTGATGTTGCAAAGAACTGGACGTCCCTCCAAAATTGATGAAAAGACTAGATAAAAACTGTTCAGGGAGGCTGCCAAGAGACCTAGGGCAACACTGAAGGAGCTGCAGGAATTTCTGGCAAGTACTGGTTGTGTACTACATGTGACAACAATCTCCCGTATTCTCCATATGTCTGGGCTATGGGCTAGGATTGCAAGACGGAAGCCTTTTCTTACACAGATAAACATCCAGGCCCAGCTAAAATTTGCAAAACAATACATCAGGTGTCCCAAAAGCATGTGGGAAAATGTGTTCTGGTTTGATGAGACCCAAGATTGAACTTTTTGGCCACAATTCCAAAAGGTACATTTGGCACAAAAACAACACTTCGCATCACCAAAAGAACACCATCCCCATGAGGAAGCATAGTGGTGGCAGTATCATGCTTTGGGGTTGCTCTTCTTTAGCTGGAACTGGGGCTTTAGTCAGTGTGGAGGAAATTATGAACAGTTCCAAATACCAGTCACTTTTGGCCCAAAACCTTCAAGCGTCTGCTAAAAACTGAAGCTGAAGATGAAGAGGAATTTCACCTTTCAGTACGACAGTGACCCCAAGAATACATCCAGATCAACAAAAGAATGACTTCACCAGAAGAAAATCAAAGTTTTGGAATGGCCCAGCCAGATCCCAGACCTAAATCCAATAGAAAATCTGTGGAGTGACCTGAAGAGGGCTGTGCACAAGAGATGCCCTCGCAATCTGACAGATGTGGAGTGCTTTTGCAAGGAAGAATGGGCAAATATTGCCAAATCAAGATGTGCCATGCTGATACACTCCTACCCAAAAATACTGAATGCTGTAATTAAATCAAAAGGTTCTTTAACAAAGTTTTAGTTTAAGGGTGTGCACTCTTATGCAACCAGCATATATTGTATGTTTTTTATTTTTTATATTTTTTCTCCAACAGATTTGTTTGTTTTTTAATTGAATTGTACAGGTTCTAGGTCACATTAAAGGTGGGAACAGTTTTGAAATTATTTATTGTGGTCTCATTTTTTTATATCATAAAAACCTGGCATTTTAACAGGGGTGTGTACACTTTTTATATCCACTGTATGTATATACAGTTGTTGCACATTTTAATGCAGGCGTGTTGTAGTCTTGTGAAGACATAGCCTGTATTTTGGGAGATTAATGAGTTGACAGACTTTAAAAATTCCCTACAGAGTACTGAGACAGAAATATTGACCAAGTGGGTCTAACTATCGAAATGATTTTTGAGCTACAATACAGGTTCTGAATTCCCTAGGCATAGTAAGGCCTTAAGTTTAATTCTGGTGGCAGCCAAAAAGCAATTAATTGAAAATGGCATTCGAAGTGTAAACCAGCTGTATTTGAAGTGGTAAGTATTGTAACAGAGATAAAAGAACTCTAAGTGGGATCTTTAGAAAAGGGTTGGTGCAAGTTGCATAGAAAAAAAATTTAATTATGGGAACAATATATGCAAAATAATGCTTTAGAGGAGGAAAGGTTAATGGAATGCAATTAATCAATTTACGTAATGTTGTACTGATAAACGTATAAAAGAAAATGTGATGTATAATGTTTTTAACTGTTAACATGGTTTTTCTTTTATATAAATGCATGTTTGCTTATTTTTTAAGTGATTCAAGAAAGGCGCTCTAAAAAAAAGTTATCGAATCAAAGTCTATACTTAGACTTTATAATATAAAATAAAGACTAAGTGATGCATTTAAACTAGTGGTAGCTAGGTAAACAAATATACATTTTCGTGGACTGTGGTATGTATTACAGCGCTAGCTAATATTAGGGGAAGGTCTTGCTACATAAATTGTTTGAAATAATATTTGACCAGAATTTTTTTTTACATATATTTCGCTTTACAAAACAGTCTGGGAATGATATGAAAAGCTTTTTGTTGTTTTTGATTGGTGACTGATATCGAAATATTGTCCCTGTAGCAATTGCAACTGTATAATAATTTCATATGTTCTTTTAGTTGGTGCTTAACAATCAATAAAGTTGTTTTCAGTTTGATTTGACTCAGGACATTTAGGGGTTTCTCGTTCATTGTCTCTAACCACTTTCTCCCATTGGGATTGTAGTTCAAGACAGCTTGCATTATAATTAACAAGCCACTTCCCTGCACCCCTCCAGCACCATTTCACTGTGCTAACCCCTGATATGGTCTAGATGCTGCATAGTAATAGCTGTTGCTGCACAAAACACATCTACCTAGTGGAGTTAATTTCCATTTTTGTAAATTAAGCTTGTGGGTGGATTGGGGGGGATCAAAAATTTCAAAGAGCAGCTGCCCTGCAAACTTTGGGTCAGTTTTGCCTGTGCTCTTTAACCCCTTTAATAATGAGCAATTTCAAGAAGATAGTTGTTGGCTGTTTATATTCTCTCTGTATAAAGGGCTTTATCTCCAAAATGCTCTAATGTAATCCTAAAAATTTCAAGGAGTTATATTGAAACAGTTGTGTAACATGTCTATAAAGCAAAATAGCTGCATTTTGAATTTTAGTGAAAAAAATAAAGAAACTTCATGTCATGTTATGCTACAGCATTTCAAAATAGTGAAGGTCTTGTCTGCTATCTAGAAATATTTTTGTTTTAAATAGGATGTCACATCAGCATTATATGTTTGTATTTCTGATAGTTTTGGAATTTTGTTTTTCTGAACAGAACTGATTATTGCACATTTCTATTTTAACCAAAATGTTTTGCAAGAGTTAATTAGATATATCAGTTTCTAACTATGCTAATCTGACATTGACTTTGCCTGTAAATGCCAGGGCTCCTATTTAATTAGTTCAGTGTGTATTTGGTCGATCTGTGTGATAACTTGACTGAACTGTTGAATGCTTCGGTTATTAGTTTTTTTTTTTTTGTTTTGTTTTTTTGTATTTGTGAAATACTGTTTTATCATGTATTGTTTGTATCTAGAAAGGTACTTGTTATACACGTGACTGCAGGTGTTGCCTTTAGTGATGTACTGACATTGTTCCTCGGCAGTTTGGCTTTTGTGAGCCACACTACAGTTGTATGCTACCTGTGTGTGTGTGTGTGTGTGTGTGTGTGTGTGTGTGTATTCTGGTTAGATACAGTATGTATTCCATTGTAGGCGCTGCTCCTACAGAGTATATTTATGTAAAGTAGGAGCAGAGGTGGATATTGTAAATGAAGGATTGTAGGCAGAGTAATGTACAATATTATACATAATTCACTGCCAGTGTGATATCTGATTTGCTGGAAGTGATTCACTGTGCCTAGCATTTCTTTTTCCCTCAGTAGTTGTGCAATTAGTATGCATAAAGTTGTGGGAAGGAGGCGAAGTTCTCTATGGAATTAGATCAGTATATAAAAAGTGTGTGGCAGGGTAAAGTCCAGTACAGAAATGCATGACTGCTTTTTTATATCTTTGCAGATAAGTGGTTTTGTAGTATTTTTACTTTATGCATGTTGATGGTGTGTGTGCTTTTATTTTGTATATATGTAAATACCACATTTCCTTATAAAATGTTTTAGGATAAGAATCATGAATACTTGCCATTGTACTATATATACTGTACTTTGTAGAAATAGCAGTAAATAAACAATGTCATCAGGATTATGTGGATGTCATTCTGTACCTGTAAAATCTGTGATTTTTGAGACCTTTAAAATGACGGGGAAAAAAACCTTCTGAGAAGTATTTTTAGTATTATTTTGGTTCTGATGTCTTGAGGAACTGAATATAGGATTAGGATATTTACCAAGTAACAGCACATATATGCTTGCTGTAAACCTAATTGTGAAACACTGACAAGCACCTGAGATTGCCATTCCACGTTCAGCTATATAAATTTATGTGAATGCTGAAGCTTTATCAACATTAACATGGTCATTACAAGAAATTTTGGTGGTAGCATTTTCCAGTGACAAAATGCTACTCTTCTGAAGAAATATGTATAGTTTTCTTTAGATTTAATACTGACTCAATACAAATATACTCTGACAATTTATTGCATTTTCACCCTGAAAGGATGACTGTATCCACCCCAATAGAAAATAAATATAGTGCAATTCTACAGACTATCACTTTAAAATGTAAATCCTGCATTTGATACCTGTATATGAGAGACCATATCCATCCATCCATCCACAACCCCCTTTTTTGCACAAGGGGATGGGGTGCCACTTTAATAGTGACAATCAACTACAGCCAAGCTTCACACTGCTAAAAGCATATTTGCACTTATGGCCAATTTAGTGTGTCCAATCCACCTAATGCATGTCTTGGGAATGTGGGAGGAAACTCATGCGATCAAATGAGGGACATGTAGTCTCCGCACAGAAGGTACCCCAGCTGAGAATCAAACGGGAGAACCTCTTTCTTTGCAGTGACAATGCTATCTGCTGCACCACTGTGCCATTCTTTTTGACAATTAAGTTTATGTTTGGATAGTCTGATACTTTCTACTCTAAGATTCCTCTTCCACCCTTAAAGGTAAAGTTGGCCTTTGTGTATTGCCATAATCAGTACAAGAAATTTCCAGTGACAATGTTGCCATTCTGGAAAAATGTATATGATTATTTCTGATGTTTTGTCAACTTGGTATATGTATATTATGAGCATGTATTGCATTCCCTACCCTGACGTTTGGTCAGGTCATACATAATGGAACCAAATGTTTTAAATTTGCCAGACTGTCATACTAAAATATCTGTGCATCTCATGGTTAGAAAACATTATCTCATTTGCCATATAGCAGCAGTTAGTGAGTTACAGTAAAGTATTATTTGATACTGTAGTATGCACTGAACCCTAGAATACCACTTTACATTTAATAACTTATAAAAAAGCTCAGTGTTAAAGCTGTTTGGACCATTTGTTCTTTTCATTGCAGATATTTTGGTGCTGGTGGCATATTTCTAGTGATGCCACTTCTATACAATTTTTGATTCTGATATTTTAACTCAGTACAGGTTATGTTCTGGATGTATATGTAATTTGAAATTGCCCATTGACTGAAATTTCAGGTCTAGTGCCACTAGTAAATCTGCCCTCCTGCCCTTTGCTGTGATTGGCATTATGGGTAACTGTTGGATCACTGTGTGTGCAGCGCATGCTATCAGTACTGCCTAGAGATTGTGATATCTGGTATTCTTCTAGAGTTTTTAGTTTATACTGTCAACACTGTCTACATGTTGTCTGGTGTTCTACCAAAGTTTTTAATGATAAGACATACTTGCAGGAGGAAGCAGTTGCCACTCACTGGATCTGCTGGTGTGATCTTTGAAACTACAGTGTCGTCATTAAGGAGTGATTTCAGTTGCATGAATGCATCTGATCTCATTTCTTTACACTACAGGCAATAAATTGTAGTTGTATAAGTGCGATCTGTTGGGTGTGTCCGCAGGAGAAAATATGTACTAGTGAGTAACATAAAAGTTATGATTTTATTTTGGGCTCATTTTGTTTCATTTAGTTTAAGGCAAATTATAAAATGTTTACTCCTATCCCAATTAAAAGATTAAGATTTTTTATTTTAACATAATTTTTGCAGCTTTGGAAATAATTTTCCCTTATCTCAGCAGCCAATGTTGTGGCATCCAAAGTTGGGTTATGAGATGTACAGAGCCATCTAAATAAGTAAGAATCATGCAGTAATTTTCCCCTGGTACCTCTGTCTGTTATCTACCCCCAAATGTTTTTATTACAATTATATGGTTGGCAGTAGTTAGTTTTCAGCTAGTTTGTTGGGTATTAAAAGTTTCTCCACATAGTATGAGAAATCAAATGAAGGAAGAACCTGCCATTGCTGCAACCAATTAACTGCATCGGAAGTGTTTTTGTATCTCATCCCAGAAAAATCTGCATGCACCTCTTAGTGTACAACAAACATTGGAATTGTAAGTGTTCAGGTAACAATAATTGAGATATGCCTGTTTTTAGTAATATATTGTTTTTCATGTATCGCATTAAACATAATGCCATCCAAATGACAAGCTGTAATGGCCGTGAATATCTTTTAATGTGCATTTGTTAAGACAGTTGACTAGTAAGAGTCAGTCATCGCTGAGATCTTTGTGGACTTTGGAACTAGAACTGTAAGAATGTTTACAGAAGGAATGTGAGAAGAGTTTTCATCATTGTATTCAGTAGTAGGACCAAAGTCGTCTGATTTAACATTTTTAAAATAATATGAGGGAAGGGGAGAAACTAGCCATCAGATCATACCCTCCCTATTTTGAACCATTTATTATTCATTACCATGTAAATGGGGTGGTCTAAGGATTATTTTCTTACCATCATTACCGTATTTCAAGTACATTTGTATAACAGGTGATAACCAGCTGAAGAAATTATGTAAACTACATACTGCAAATGTATATTGCATACCTGGTTAGCATTAATTAATACAACTAAAACATAACAAAGAAAATAAGTAGACTCTAAAATAACCACATTTAGCATTATGCAAAATACAGCTGATTGTAATGGCAAGCTGTGGAAGAAATGAAAAAAAAAAACATTAGGCTTACCCAAGATTATAAACAGCTAGGACTTTTAAGTATTTGTGATATGTAGTACTCTCAAGATAAGGTAGGAGGTCATTTCAAACTTGGGGTGCTTTTTTGTGTAAAGTTCCCCCAGCTTTTCCACTTGTGGGCATTACCAGGTTTAATACTCCAAGATCAAGACTTGCACAGTATTGGAAGTACCATTGGAGGATCCCATATGCAGAGCTTATCACAAGGTAGTGCTCTTTGTAGAGAGTATTATGGATCAGCAGATCTATCATTACAGGCATTGTCAGTGATGGGAAGATAGTCTTCTTGCTGGTGGGCAAAGAGGAGCACATTATTTGCATCTCATTTATTATAATATGTGAAAACAAGGAATTAGTCCAGACTCCTAAGTCCTTTTTTACTCGGATATGTTTTTATTTTTTAAAAAGTCAAAAATCAAACCAACTATGTGCAAACAAATATAATAAACGTAACAGAAATCATTCAGTATTTCTCTAATAAAGATGTCAATTTCTCCCAGGCTATTTGCTTGTGTCAGAATATTTGTTCTCAGTTTTATAGTGGAAATATCTCTCACAAAAAAGTCTGGCCAAATAAAATTCCCTGCTAAATGTGAGAGTGTATTTTGATTTCCAATCTTTTGTAACCACTTTCCTTGCTATTGCTAGCATTGACCATAATATATGTATTTGAATTCTGGGTATTATTTCCAGAACACGCACATTAAACAATATAAGAGAGTCAGAAATTGTACAATTGTCATTCCACATAGCTTTACAGAAGTATCTAAAATCATTCCAAAAAGCAGATACCATTCTACAATTTACAATCATATGCAACCAGTCAGCATCACATTGATTACATCTCCAACATTTTGTATGTTCTTTTTTATACAGCAGCACTAAATGAGCAGCTGTGTGAGGCACTTGTGATAGAATGCAATGTACTACTATGTCTGTAAATGCTGTGTTTGTGTTTTTAGCAGTGAATCCTACTTTACTTTGCCAGCTGTCAGTCATATTCCGAGAAGTGAGTGGCTGACGGAAATATTAGATCAGATATTTTGAAACACCCTAATCAAACCAGATACCAGCAGTGGGATAGAAATCCTGGGGCGGATGGGATATCTGTTGTGAATGCCAACTTTTAAGGGGTCACTGAACCTTTAAAAAAGTTTGGCAGTTTACAAGCTGTCATACTTGGCTGTTTGTTTTTTTTAACTGCATTTCAAAAAAAGCATAAGTTTTACAGGCAGGAGTCTATAACCTCCATATGTGGGTCTAAAATCATAAATACATTTCCATTCAAATAGAGTCACAAGCATATTAATTGGCCATTTTGTTTAACAGAACTGTTCAGCCCCTATGTAAACTCTGTGAGGAACACTGTATTGTCTCTGCACAAAGCTAATGAAACATTTATCTCCTCCAACCGACCCTACACTAAAGGGAATTCAGAACTTTTATTAGGACCTACTTATTATTATGGTATGTTACCTAATGTAGGACCACTTCTTGGCAGTATTCTCAAGTATCTAACCTGATCTTGTATGTCTAGAAAGATCCATTTTTCATGCAAATATTTAATTAGTTGGTTAGCTTGTTGTTGTAAGTCATCAGGTGGCCCTAACTTATTACAAAAATAAATTAATTTGTGATAAGAGTTATGAGAGATTAAATTGAGGTATAATTAATTGTGGTTCCAGAGACGCCCCTCCCGGAAGTGTCACATACTACCAAAAATGTCATATTCCATCTTTTAAAATTTATACCAGTGATATTAACTAGCTCTAATTCCATCTACAGTTTTGTCCACTGGAAATAAGTCACCCACAACAATTGTACTTCAAAATAATTGCAGAGACTGCTGCTGCACATGCCAGCCCTTTGTGCACACATTAATTACAATAGGTCACTTACAGTATTTTTGTGCATCAAACTATTCTTCACGCTTATAAACCCCCACTCGTGAATGTCATTCAAGGGAAACCGTTTGCATTATAGCCTTTCACTATGATGCCACACGTGTCTCCCTGAGAGTCAAAGTGTAACACACCTGTCTCTGAAATGAGAAAAGAAATTGGAGAAGTACCTCTTAATTATGCCTGACCAGTGAGCACTGTGCCATTTTCAAACCAATTTCACACTCATCGCAAAGCAGCAGAGTTTCCATCAGCAATACACATATCATTCACAATTAAGTCTTGACCATTACTGATAGACTTTCCAATGTACTCGTGTGCAGTTTAATATCTTACTCTTTCCTCTAGTCTCACCCAACCTGTCTTACTTTCAGGTCTTAAACATCTATTTGCCTGGACAGAAAATCCAAACTCACCCTTCAAAACAATGAATATGGCCTGCAACAGAGGGCTAGACTCTCTAAACAAACCAAATGAGTAAAGAGGTGTCTGTATTCATCTTGGCAGTGAATATTTGACTATAGGGAAAAAAAGCCCTTCCTGTTTATTTAACATTGCTATCCTGTTGAATGATCAGTCATTGTGCATAAGAAATGTTTCATCATAACAGAATGTAGAAAAAGAAATTAAGTGCACATTCTCAAAATACAGTTTCAACACTAATCAGTCATCATAAACTTTACTTCCTGGGTAAGTTTCAGTTTTTTTTTTTATTTATTCTGAACCCACTCAATAACTTTTCACACTTTTAAGTGTCAAACAGTGGTACATCAACTTTTGTCATGCTGCCGTTATCATGACTGACTTCTAGCACTTTTGTGGTCTGGGCCACAGTTATTCCATGTGACAGCAACCTTTGCCCATCTTGACCTTGTGGAGAGCAGGATTGTGGCACTGGGTGGTAAGCCACTCTCTTAAAAGAATGCTGCCTCCTACCAACTTTTAAAGGGTCCTTCCCCTCTGTGGTACTTGAACTTCATGACTAGAAGGCTCCTGCATCCACTGTCTGAACCTGTGGGGTCAGCAGCACTGAAATTTTTATCTTGCAAAAGATGTTTTCTGGTGGTCCTCACCTTTGTTCATGGAAACTTAGAGATTTAGGCCGTCATGTGAGGGGAATAATATTTAGTCTTTAACAAGAATTTGGTTGGTTATGTAGAACTAATCCACATTTCCTCCCAAAAGTGGGTGCTGAATTGTGCATGAGCTAGTCTAATGGTCCTGTCCTTGTTTCATTGATGGGGCAAAAAACAAGATAAAGGGAGGTATATTCAGAAGCCACTTGAGGACTTGGTCTTCTCTGCATAGCTTTAGCTATGACTTCAGGAGTTGATCTTCCTGTGGTATTTCTGTACTTCAGGACTCAGGCTTCTAATCAAGGTTACTCGGTATGCCTTCTGCCTCTTTCAACTCTGCTGGATAACTGCTTAGTATTTATCCCAGAAGTGGGAAGCACAAAAGAGGATTTCTGATGTGTATTGGATTCAGTCTTTCTGTTTCAGTATGTGAGGAGACTCTCCTTGATGGGTCACAAATACCTTACTAAATATACAGCTTCAGGGAGTTCCTTTTGTGTCAGTCAGGTATACACTTGTGTTACCTGTAAGCAGTGTGAGTGCCATATTTTCATTGTTATGGCTTGATTAGCAAAAAGTTCAAAGGATGGGGCAAACTGGTAGTCTCAGGGGCAGGGTGCTCTTAAGTAGTCAAAAGAGAAACATCATGTTGTATGTTCTGGCATATAGAGTATGTGCTCCCTCTGAGCATAGTACAACTTAGAAAAATACTGAACTTTGAAAGGTGGAGCAGGGAAACCCTGTTATTTGACCCCTTGGAGGCAAACCGTTTCATTAACAACATATCTGTTATTTTTCTGTTCATGCCAAATTGAAAATCATTTCTAGTTAGATATATAGTACTTCCTGCTGATATTTGTTTCCTGGGTGGTACTTACCAGCTGTGAGGAGAATAGTCTGTGCAGGTATTCAGTCAGGTTGTTAGAGAAGGTAGTCTTGAATGAAGAATTTAATGAATATCTACACTTTATAAATAATTCAGGTAACGACAGCAGCATACCAGGTTCACCTTCCAGGGACTTTTTTGGTGCATTAAGTTACCATAAAAACTCAACCCAGTTTAGATTTTTGATTTGGAGTTGCTTTGCATGAAGAACAAAAGCTATAATGAGCATAAATCATACAACAGTTTTAGTTTCAGTAGTGACTTTTTGTGACCCATGTCTTCTGTATGAGGTTGTGTTTTTAAATTTTGTTTTGTTTCATGGCAAAAATAGTATTCATAATTGGAGGGAAGGTTTATTAAATGCTTAAAAAAAAAAAAAAAAAAAAAAAAGTAAACCTAGCTCCAAACAGGAGACAGAGCTGTGACTACAACCCAGGTGTATATGCCACCAGAACTGAAGGAACCGGGCAGATGAGGGGATGAGTGAAAAATGCTCTGCTCACCTCACTTGGAGAGGTGCGGAGGGGTGAGAGCACTAATTGGCACAAACCACTGCTATTGTTCCGGGCATACCTCTCAACCTCTTAGAGCAAGAAATCTGGACAAAGCCATAAACAAAAGTGGGACAAAGGCCGAAAAATAGAGACACTTTTTAAATATTGCTCTTACAAACTTAGAAAGTTGATCAACTAGTAGGTTTTGCATTAGCATGAATTTTCTGGAGGGTGTGAAGTCTGAAACTCAAATGTGTATCATGATTTTCTAACTTTAATCTTTAATGAATTACCTCTAATTTGTCAGAAAACCACAATTTTATGAAAACGGACCAAATATATGAGGCAAAAATCTGGACATTCTGCAAAAATTTGTACAGCTGACAGGTATGGTTCCAGGGGAGATGGGCAGAGCTGCCCTTCCTGGAAATGAAGGGACGGCCTTCGTGGTCACCCCATTGTTACATCTGCTGTGTATGAACAGAGATAGGGCTGCATATAAGAAGTCTCTTGTCTCCCTTGAAGGCTGTCTGAATGATGGACTCTTACTGTCAACCCCTTATACTAAAGGTGGTACATGAATGGGCTGTCTGGTTGATGGAGGACTGATGATCAACACACACCAAGAGTAGCCTTTTGCCATTCTGTTTTAACTGTTTTAATTACTATTTTTGTTTTCTCTGGTACTTGCTTTGTAAAAAGGATTGAGATTTTATTTGATAAGTGCAGGTCTGTGTATTGCAAACACTTAGCTACCTGATTAGTTAATTGCCATCTGCCAGTCATGCAAGTGGACTGGTCTTTGATCCCTCAGGCACAACTGGGGCTATAAAGGCATTTATACAGAATAATTATATTATTTTTTTGTAGCTGATGTGACTTGATGCAAGTTATAGATGCCAGTAACATATCCTAAATCATCTCTCCTTTCAGTGAGAGATTTGAATATTGTATGGGTATCCATTGATTCTTTCGCTTTTTATAGCCCAATTTCAGGTGAGAATGTCTTCCTTACCAAAAGCAAGGCAGTAAAATGTGTAGTCTGACTTACTTTACCCTCTCTAATGCAGAGGTCAAGAACTAATGTGTAGTGGGAGAAAGATTTGTTTATTGGCATGTGGTGAGTTTTTATATTCTGTTTTGAGGTTTTCAGCAGTCCAGCAGTTCAGAACTGGTGCCAGTTAGTGTTTGCTTTAGCCGAGAAGTATATTTATACACATTCCATGGTGGTGATGTATGTAGCTGTTTGGAGGTAGTGGGGCTAGGGTTGACACAACATCCATTTTGAGTTTTATACACAGACTATACCAAAATATTTTGATCAATATTCAGGTATATCGTATGAATGTTGATTGCTGTAGGTCATATGGTGTTATAGGGGGTTGTTGAAAAAGTGACTTTTCTTTAATTGAGCTGCAACATTCTTACAGTATTATGTGCATTACTTATAAGCAACACGTGCATAGTCCCCCAACCAAAAAAAAAAAAAACAATGACAAAAGGTGAATGCCATGAAAGCCGATTGTGAATACGTTTTTGTTTTATTATTTATTAATTGGTTAGATAAGCTGGTCTGTGAACCCTTTTCGGCTGCAGCCCAGTCAACAAGGGCAAAGGTAACTGTCTTTTCTCTGTAAAATTGATTTATTGATTTTTGAAGATGTATTTCTTTTAAGTTGCATTGCTGATACTATAAATATTTTAACAGTATGACAGAGTAATGTGCTAAGTTTAAATTGTGAATATGGATATATATTTTTTTAGTATTAGATCATTTTAAATGCAATAAATTTCCACACATTATGAAATAGATAGTATCTCTGGAAGTGCTCAGAAAAACCAGACATTCAGAAAAGTGATTCTGAAATATAAGTTTACATTGTGTTGTTGAAAATACATTTTTTTTTCTAGTGCAACAGCCGGATCCGAACCAACCCAAGCCAGAGGGGGCGCAGATGCTACCTATGAGGGGAGAGCAACTAGGTGTAGTAACCAACTGGCCACCTTCCCTTGAAGCTGCATTGCAGAGATGGGGGACCATTTCTCCCAAAGCTCCATGTCTGACCACTATGGATACAAATGGGAAACCACTATACATTCTCACTTATGGTATGTACTTTGTTGTATTGTGTCTGATGTTGTATTGTGTCTGATGTAAAATGAGGGCTAGCAGGATTTGGAAATTTTGAACCATGGTATTAAATTATTTGACTATTTGAATGTGAAGAATGTATACTGATTTAAAACTGGCTGTTAGGCAGTGTTTCTATATTTTTTTCAGTTAAGTAGTTTTATTTTTATTTATGTATTTATTTATTTATTTATTTTTGGTGCAACTTAGTTGTTACAGCACAGGAGGTAGAATCAATACTGCAGGTCATGTAGACAGTTTTCTTTAAAAATTGCTCTTGGGTTATTTTTTTGTAACAGCAGACTTTTGATTGAAACATAATGGGATTATCAAGTCTCGCTCCATTGAAAGCTATCCGTCGGAATGAAATAGTGAAATCTGAGACTGGTGACAGCCCGGATTGTAACCAGTGCAACATTTTGGTATAGTAACAGCATTATGCATGGTTTTAGAGGTCGTCTCTAGGAGTCTGCGGTCCCAGCATTCCTAATTTCTGAAGTATACTAGGTCCTAGCTTGCACCAGCTCTGACTAAATGGAAAAAGCTATCTTTTATTTTAAAGAAGGCAAACTCTTACCTTAACTTTAAGGTTGTTTGAGCTTTTGAGTTAGTATATTGAGAGATCTGGGTAGTGCAGCCCACCAACAAAAATAATTTAACTTTAGTGGCATTCGCTTTTTATTTTTGATAGCATGTGTTCCATTTTATAGAGAAGTGTTACCTCTGGTCAGTGATTGTTATACCAACTGTTTTACAGAATGAAGCTTGTTAAATCATTAGGGATTATCTTGTAAGAAGTTGAAGTACAAGTTCAGTATTTATAATTTGAAAGAACAAAATAAACCTAGTCGAACCTGATTTTTTGTGTCAGGAAGACTCTTTCTGCAGTATAATAATACATTAGTTCTGTTGCTGTACTTCCCCGCTCTCGAGTCAGTTGTTTTTGTACCATGTACAAGTGCTACCTTTCTTTGATAAAGTCCGTTGCAGAAGTGTAACACATGACCTTCTTGTCTGCCAGTTGTCAGTCTGTTTATATATATATATATATATATATATCGCCATTGAGGTTAGTATTAAGTGAAGTGCATCTTTCAAAGATGCACCTCTGACATTTGCTGGCATATGCCTTTGTAAAGTTTAGAATTACTTCATGCCATCCAAGGTTCTCTTAGTTGTAGAACTTTTCATCTCTTATTTCTTTCCCATGAAGAGTACTTCATCAGACTGTGTTAAGTTAGTAATTCTTTATTTTGATTTTTACATTTAAATAAAATGTGTGTGTGTGTTTTGATATTTGATGAAATTTTACCTTGACGGGCATTCTGCTGTGTTGTGATAGCTGGAGTATTGATCCTAAAAGTCAGCTCAACACAGTTTTTTTCAGATGTATCTGTTTCTTAAACACAGGATGTATATTATGCCACATCATTGCACCAAGTTATGGTGCGTTTCTGGCCCTCTGCTCATGAGTTTTGTCTTTATAGACTTGCACTTTAGAGAATAACCTGATGGGCTTAATACAAGTGTTTTGTAACTGATGTTGAAAAAGCAATCAGGACCTTAAGTGTGTGCTTGTGGTCATAACATCACCAACCAGGACCCCAGACAGCTGCCAACTCTCCGCTTAGGAATGGAGCACAACATATGGCATTGTTTAGAGTGCCAGAGCTTCCAACCAGATATTGATGGAGGGAGAGGTTAGAGACCTTTATTAGTGCCACCATGATAGCAGCTAAGGAGAGCATCTATTGCAGCTCTCAATAGGAGGGTTTCACTGGTACTCTGAGACTAGAGTCAGTGAAAATGACAAGTTAAGGAATCAGAATGCTGGGCATTTGTCTTCCAACAACTTTAACATTATGGTGTATGACAGACTTTTGCAGGATGTGAGCTGCCCTCCTTGTAGTGAAGAGAGTCGAACTTAAACCAGTTGGCTGATAATTACAAGAGGGTAGGAGATGACTCCCCCCTACCCCCCCCCCCCCGAGTGACAACCGTTAAGAAGTAAATCGAGCAAATTTAATGCTGTACCTCTTGAGTTTGAGCACATAGCTGGTTGGTTGTCTCATGTAAACTTGAACCCCCAACTCACTTTGTGCAGGCTGTGAGGTTTAACTCGGACACTAGAAGTCTGCTCTTCTTTTCCTACAGTCAATCCCAAAGTTTTGGTGGTGGTGGAAGCCATGTACTGGGAGGGTAGTAGTAGTGGTGGAGGCCATGTACTGGGAAGGGTGGTAGTAGTGGTGGAAGCCCTGTACTGGGAGGGTAGTAGTAGTGGTGGAGGCCCTGTACTGGGAGGGTAGTAGTAGTGGTGGAGGCCATGTACTGGGAGGGTGGTAGTAGTGGTGGAGGCCCTGTACTGGGAGGGTAGTAGTGGTGGTGGAAGGCCTGTACTGAGAGGGTAGTAATAGTCATGGAGGCCCTGTTCTGGGAGGGTAGTAGTGGTGGTGTTGGAGGCGCTCTACTGGGAGATTGGTGTTAGTGGTGGAGGCCCTGTACTGGGAGAGTGGTGGTGGTGGAGGAGGAGGCCCTGTACTGAGAGGGTAGTAGTAGTAGTGGTGGAGGCCCTGTACTGGAAATTTAGTAGTGGTGATGGTGGAAGCCCTGTATTGGGAGGGTGGTAGTGGTAGTGATGGTGGAGGCCCTATATTGGGAGGGTGGTAGTGATGGTGGTGGTGGAGGCCCTGTACTGCGAGGGTGGTAGTGATGGTGGGAGGCCCTGTACTGGGGGGGGGGGGTAGTGGTGGTGATAGTGCAGGCCCTGCACTGGGAGGGTGGTAGTGGTGTTAGTACTGGAGGCCCTGTACTGGGAGGATGGTAGTACTGGAGGCCCTGTACTGGGAGAGTGCTAGTGGTGGTGGTAGTTGAAGCCCTGTACCTGGAGGGTCTCTTGCTGTTCTAACACTGAGATGACTGGCTATTAACGGTCCCTTTGAGCGACTGTTAAAAGCATTGACTTTGACCTTGCTATTGTTGGAATCCTTGAAGTTTGACAATCAGAACTCATCCGTAATGCTTGTAAAGAGGATTGTTTTCAAGTTGGAAATGGTCTGTATCCTGTACTTGCCATTTATTCCCATGGAGCAGGCCCACAAGATATTTACTTTGGATGCTTATACTTTGCCACCCCTAATAAGTCTGGAGATGGTGAATATCTTAGCTGTAGCACAGCTCTATATGAAGTTGCTCCTATGTAAGGTTGCCTTATCAATTATTAGAGAGTCATAATTCCTTCATGAATACTGCTTAACAGTTCCAAATCCTTCCTGCTACTTCATAGTTTTGTACACTTTTCCCACTAACATCTAGTTGGGTTTCCATTTTCATTGTTATTTCCATTGCACGTCATGGTATTGGACACCTCTTTGATAGGGTGTAGGGCCCACCTTAAGTCGTTCTCAGATATGGTGAAGCAGAACATCTGATAGAATTTCACATTATCTTAAAGCTCAGGGTAGGTTTTCTTGCTTTGCAAACACTGGAGAGAGAACTGAGACCAAGTGCTGTTCTTGAAAGGTCAGACACAGACATGGTGTAATATTTAAATAAGCAGGAAGTACATGCACCTAATGTCTCTACCAGGAAATGATACGGCTGTGACAGTAGTACATCAGCTAATGCATCTTTCTAGTAGCAGTTCATATTCTAGGGAATCGGATATTATTGCATCCTTGCTAATTACTGATTCAAGTCCTCTCCTTAAAGTATATCTTTGATTCTTTGATTCAGAGGAGGATCTTCCAGAAGATGGGCATCCCTGAACTTCACCCTTTTTTTTACATTGAGCTAGCATGCATTTCTTCCAGGATTTTTCTTTCAACAAGGCAGAGGGGAATTGCATTTGAGATGTGCTTTGTACTATGAAAAGGATAACTTTATGTACAAATGCTCGCCACTTCTATTGATCTGTTAACCTGTTTGCAAAATTTTAGGAGGGTAAAACAAGTATCATTATTTTTGGACCTCCCTTTGGTGTCTCAAAAGGATGTGCTTTCAGATAGTTTATCTGCTACATTTGAAAAACTTCCTTCTCTATGAGGTAATGGGTGTTTTCCATAGCTGACAGTTAGAGGTCTGAAAGTTCAGCACTGTTACTGCTTGCTCCCACCTATATAGGTACCCCACCTTCGTTGCATTTGGCAGACATTTTAAAGTTGCTGTCATCTAAAAGAAAGTCTCATTTTACTGTACCCTGATAAGTAAAAAAAAAAAAAAAAAAAAAAGATGTTTTTTGATTAAATCACATTGCAGTAATGCTAACAAATGGGATGTATTCTGCCAAGCTTACCATACGTCCGTCCAGTATGCCAAAGCTTGGACACCCTTTCCCTCATGTGCTGTATGTCCAGCCTTAGACCTAGGCAGGAGGACTGTGTGCTGGTACATATGGGATGTATAGGTGTCATAATCCTCAAAATATTTTGCCTCCAGTCTGGGAGTCAAAATTTAATCTGTAGAGTCATTGGAAGCATTTCGGTTTGCCTGTATGAGCAAAAAACTAATAGAGACACATTCCTTACAATCACAGACATTTACAATGGGTTTTTTGCTTAGAACCAGAACATAAAATTAGAGACTGTACCATTTGTCAGACTTTTGTCATAAAAACCCTAAGAAGTTCTCTCTGTCCTCCTCTTATTTAATTAGAGAACAAGTGGCTTAAGGCTCTTGTGTGAGCTACCATGTTTTCCAAAGCTTCTACCTTGGATGTCCCATCAAAGCTGAAAAAAAGAAGCTGAAGAAGACTCTACTTTGACTTTCTTCTCTAGGTCAGCAGTTGAGTAGCCCACGACCTCTGGGCCTGTTCCTTTGTCTCACTTTACAGGCATGTCTCGTCTGATCAGTCAGACTGCCAATAAGGAGTCGAAGGGGAAATCCAGGCTAGTAATTTCAGAAGGACTGAATCGTGTTCTTTAAATCTTAATGCATGAGGGATATCCCTGGTTCTTTAATGGAGATATGTCCAGTGTCATGTCCTTCTCCCCAAGCATCTTTCTTCTCCATCCACTTCTGTTTGATGGATCCTTAACAATGACAGTTATATTAGGGATCTGTGTTTTATACAACATGCCTACTAGAATGCACAGTCATTGTGAATGGAAGAAAATGTCATTTTAGGCAGTCTGACAAAAAAACATGGCCCCCGTTTTTGACTTAACACAGGCTTGAGTTCACTATATTTAAATAGGGAAAGTGTCTGGAGTGAAACCCTACATATGAGAAAAGAGGAGTGTCATGTTCCTTTGCACAAAAAACAGTAGATCTGAAGTAGTTTACTTCATTTGGTCTGGCCAACCTGTGGTATGCTGGATCCGTATCGGATGAGAGCCGGCAACTTTACTAGCATCTGCTCCGAGCTCCAAGCTCTTCCCCTTACCCATAATACACTTCCACTACCTTCCAACCCCCAGATCTCGTTTGCTGCGGCTAGCTGAAGCATCGTGATCTCCAGAGCTCCAGGTTGTAAGTGGGTGTAAAACTTTTAGAAAATCTCTTTTTTTCCTCTAAACTTTAGATAGTGATAGTGTAGGTTCCCCTTTCTCCTCCCCTCACTTGGTGCATCGAGTTTTCTAGTTGTTAGCTTAGTCAGAGTAGCTGTGTGTGTTTTTTGCTTCCCCTACCCCCCTCAGTGTGTTCTGTGTGTGAGTGTGGTGAGTAGGTGCTTTCAGTGAGAAAGAAATAATTTTTTTTCAGTTATTCTTCCCACTGATGCCATGGCTGATAAGCCAATATTTTAAAGATGCACTGAGTGTGGCCATAAGTTATCCTCTGCGGATGGCCACACTCTTTGTGTTATGTGCTTGAGCACTGCCCATCTTAGCACAGACTGCACTATTTGCATGGGGTATAACCCACGCGCCATCAAAGATAGGAAGGTCAAGTTGGCCCAGAAAGGACTTCTTCCCCCTTCTGAGATGGTTGCCTCGTCTTCAGCTTTGGTCACAGCGGCTGCTGTGGCTGCCTCTCCTGCTTTTCTTCCCCTGGCTTCTCCTCCCTCCCAGGCTGGGACTCAACCCCCTGTGCAAAAGCCTGCAGAAGCGGAGTGGAAAAGGGGCAGAGAGAAGGAGAGAGAGTTGAAGTCAAGGGAAAAATGTAAAAGGTCTCTGGACCATCTTTCACTGGTCAAGACTGTTAGGATCCATGACTTCCCTTGGCTCCGATCTGCAAGGTTTTCCCCAGAGCCAGAGGAGAGACACTCAGCTTCTAGGACCTTGGTGCCCCAACCCACAAGGTCAGGGTACGTGGCCTCGTTGAGGTCCACCCAGTCTTTATCCAAAGTCGACATGGATAAAATGATGAGGAGGTTCATTCCTACTCAGATCCAGATGGGGGTCTTGCCAACCCCCTCTCCCTCAGGAGGGGGGAGATCGCTTCCTTTTTTCCAACCGATAACTCCTTCTCCAATCCGTCCATCGGGTTCGGAGTATTCTGATCCGAGGATGGCTTTAGTCAGGGGGTCAGCGCTGATGGTACCTGCTTCCTCGACGTGACAGCTGCCTGGAGCGTGTTGGATGTGACCAGCTAGGGTCTGAGCCGCTCTCAGAGCCGGAGCTTGGGATTCGGATCCGAGGGAGTGGAACTTTTTTCATCAGCTCTGCCTTTGTCAGGCCAAGTTCCCTCCCTTGGAGCTCCATCCAGTAAGGGCCCAGCTCCGATTCTCTAGTCAGACCTGGGGAAACTGGCCTCTGTTTTGGTTTTTCAGGAGGTTTGCTCTCCCTCGGCATTTGACATGGTAGAAAGGGTTTTCTCTGCTGGATCGAGACCCCTGACTGTCCCCTTGGCTCTTTCTACAATCCCCATCATTTTACCAGAGGGACAGCCCATGCTCGAGGAGCTCCAGATGGTTCCCCCTGAGGAACAAGTGGCTTGTGAGTCCCTAACCGAGAGGTGCCTTGAAAGCATATATGCGAGAGAAGGCACTTGGACTCGCACGAGTCTCTCACCTAGGATACGGACTTGGATGATGGAGAAGGTTCCCCTAGGTCACCTGCAGAGGATGTCTCCTTTGGAGATATCATGGAAATCCTTTGCCAATGGGGAGGTTGGTCTGCCCCCAAACCTCCTTCTGATGAGTCCGTGTACCTGGAGGCTTTTGGCACAGGCCCATCTACTTCCTGGGTGTCACCTCCCGTGGATCCTTTGGTGGATCTGGTCACCTTGCGGGCATGGAAGGAGCCGGACATCATGGAACCAATTCCCAAAAGGCCTGAGAAGATTTTGAGTCCTCCCTTGGATAGGCCAGCATGGAACAAGGGCTTACCCCATACACACTATGGTGGTAGCAGCCACAAAGAAGGAACTTGCCCAGAGAGTTCCTCAGTTCATCCTCCTGACCGAGAGCTGTGGATGATGGGCTGCCTAGGGAAGTGGGTGTACGCTTCAGCTACCTTTTCTATTAGGGCACTGAACTACCTGGCCCATGTCACCAGACTTCAAAGCGACCTGGTAAAGGAGCTGGAGGAATCTCCCCCTAAGTCCATGTTGCAGGAGGACAGGGTCTCTTTCTCCGTGAGGATGGCCACTTTGAAAGCGGTCTCCAACACATCCATGCGACTCCTGTCACATATTACTGAATGAGCGGCTAGGGCAGCTGGGTTCGGCGTGTCCATGAGGCACAATGCCTGGCTCAGATAATGTCACTTTTTGGAACCTTTCAAGGTATCCTTTGCTCTACTCTTTTTGGTGAGCAAAGAGACATTAGTTCAGAGCGAGAAGGATGGGGAGACACTCTGCCATCGGGATCTGCTTCTCAAACCCTCAAAGGTCCTTTTCCTGGAACCAGAGAGGGAAAACGAAAATGTGGTTCCAGAAGTCACAGTATTCCCACGACACTCAGGACTCTTCTTCCCCCAGAGGCATAGGGGGACAGAATGGACACCGGCCCAGAGGCAAGGGGGGGGGTCCGAGGAATTTTGGATCTCAAGAACCTTTCTCGGACAGACGCTGGCAGCAACCCTGAGGGGTGGCCTGACTGCTGTACTCTGGAGGCAGTCTGGAGATGATTGTCCTTGCACCTAGTGGTATGGGAGTCCATAACATCAGACCACTGGGTGCTTCAGATCATATCCAGTGGATACTCTATCCCCTTTGTGGGTCCCCCCAGATATCCCAAACACCTTCCAGATGTACCACCCACACAAAGGGAGGCAGCAGCACAGGAAATTTCCAAGCTGCTAGAAAAACGAGCCATCTAAACCATCCCCCCCCCCCCCCCCAGATCAATCCAGATCAGGCTTCTACTCCAGGTTCTTTTTGGTGCCAAAGAAAATGGGGGACTTAAGGCCCATTCTGGACCTTTCTACCCTAAACCTGTCAGTTGCCAAAGAGAAGTTCCGGATGGTCACACTACAGTCCATCATGCCGTACGTGCAAGAGAGTGGCTGGATGTGCCCGTTAGACCTCCAGGATGCTTACTATCACATAAAAATGCACAGAAGCTCCAGGAGGTTCCTCCACTTCTGGCTAGGAGTCAATCATTACCAATTTCGAGCCCTACCCTTTGGTCTCACTGCAGCCCCCAGGGTGTTCACCAAAGTGGTGGTGGTGGTAGCGGCTCACCTGAGGCTCCAGGGGATTCAGGTCTATCTATACCTGGCCGATTGGCTCCTCACTGCTCCCACCAGGCGTCTACTCTCCCAAACCAGGGATTATTTCTTGATCCTTGCCCTGCATTTGGGGATTACAATCAATGCATCCAAATCACTCCTAGATCCTGTACAAGTGATAGAGACTACATTGGTGCAAGGATAGATACTTTACAGTGCAAAATCTTCCTGACCTCGGAGTACAAAACCTGAGGATGCATGTCTCCCTGATCTACCATTCTCATCTCCCTACAGCAGAATCTGTGTTGAGGGCTTTAGGTTCAATGGCGGCGACCATAACGCTTCTCCCATGTCCCCGGTTACACATGAAAATTCTATGGTGGACTCTAGCTGTACAATGGTCCCTGTTGGAACTTCCATTGGCATATCCAATTTAACTCAGTCGAGTCTGTCAGTCGTCCCTCATATGGTGGATGTGCTCTCCGGACATTTTGGAGAGACGACCTTTTGTTCCAGCCCTGGCCCATGTCATAGTGACCACGGACGCTTCCCAACTCGGGGGGGGGGGTGTTGTTCAGGCAGGACAGTCCAAGGCCTGTGGTCCCCTGTAGAGACCAGCTTGCATATAAATGTCCTAGAGATGAGGGTCGTCCTTCTAGTGTTGCAGGCCCTTCATGCCTTTTTTCCTCTGGGAATGATTGCAATTCAGTCAGACAACATGTCAGTGGTCTGGTATATCAACAAACAGGGAGGGACCAGATCTTACCCCCTTTGTCGCGAGGCTATGAGAGTGTGGGAATAGGCGATCTCCACTGGTCACTTTCTCATTGAAACACACATTCTGGTACAGTCCACCATCCTAGCGGGCAGGCTAAGATGACTATTCTGATGCCTTAAGAGTTTTCTCTGAATCTGTCACTTGCGGAACAGATCTTCCGTGAGTGGGGTCAACCTTGCTGGGATCTATTCGCATCTCCCTCCAACGCGAAGTGCAGCGAGTTATTTGCTCTGAACCCCCTGCCGGGGGAGTCCCCCAGAGTTGCTCTAGTACATGCTTGGCCTGCAGGTCTTCTGTATGCTTACCCTCCAGTACCTCTTATTCTGAGGTTTCTACAGAAAGCTCGTTGACTGTGGAGCAAAGTGATCCCTATTGCCCTGTTTTGGCCTTGTCAGGTATGGTTTCCCTTCCTTTGGTCTCACCTTCTGGCTCGATCTTGGATCCCATTCAGGATCTGATTTCACACCCTTCGGGGGTTCCTCATCTGAATCTGGACAGTTTGAAGCTCACAGCTTGGCTGCTCCAGTTCCCGTGATTGCTAGGACTCCTGGATTATCCTCCTCAGTTCGGTCTATTTTGGTAGCTGCTCATAAGTCTTCGACTAGGAAGGTTTATAGCAGCAAGTGGAAATGTTTTTCCCTTTGGGCTTCTCAAAAGAGTTTAGACCCCTTAATGGCTCCTATTTCCACCATTCTTGATTTTCTAGCTAATATTTTTCAGCATGGAGCTAGTTCTTCTACTGTCAAGGTTCAGTTATCTGGCATTTCTCATTTTCATGTGGGTGAGAATTTTGCCTCTCTAGCCTCCTCCCAGACTGTGTAAAGCCTTTATTAAAGGCACCTTTTTGTTATGCCCCCGGTCAAGGATCCTGTTCCCCCATGGGACCTTACTATGGTTCTTCAAGCTTTGGTCGCTCCGCCTTTTGAACCTGCTGCAACAGCAGATCTGAAATATTTGTCTTGGAAAACAGCTTTTCTGGTGGCTATTACCTCTGCCAAAAGGGTTTCAGAACTGCAGGCCTTATCCATCAAAGTTCCTTACATGATTTTTCACAAAGGTAGGGTTTCCCTTCGGACCAATCCATCCTTTCTTCCTAAGGTGGCATCACCAGTCAATATCAATGAAACCATCAATTTGCCTGTGTTCTTTCCTAATTTTACTAACAAGATGGAATACAAACTCTACCTGCTGGATGTTCATAGAAGGTTACAATTCTATTTACACAGGACAAAAAATTTCTGTAAATGTGAACAATTGCTTGTATCCTTCTATAAACCTTTTTTGGGGAAACCAATCTCCAAGGTCACTATTGCTAGATGGATTTCTTTATACATCCTTCAGGTCTACAAGGACAGGGGCATGTCTCCTCTGGGTCAGGTGAGAGCTCATTCCACTAGATCGATGGCTATGTCTGCGACTTTTTGGTCTAGAGTTTCTTTGGCTGATATTTGTTCTGCAGCTACTTGGTCCTCATCTCATACATTTATTTCTCATTACAAATTGGATCTGACTTCCAGAAGGAGAACATCCTTTGGTTCCGTGGTGCTCCTGAATATCCTTCCATGAGGGCCTCCCAGGAGTTTAGTAGCTGGGGACTCTGCCCCACAGGTTGAAGGCCAAATGAAGTAAACTACTTCAGATAAAGAAGTTATGTACTCACCATAACATTCCATCTGAGTAGTTCTAATTCATTTGTCTTCAATCATCCCTCCTTCCTTTCCCCGGACCTTGGCATATGAACAGCCTATGGGCTGCAGTTATAGGTCAAAAGTATTTTTTCAGGCCTGGTTATCAGTATAAGGTTCAGCAAACTCGATCTGGGGATTGGAAGGTAGTGGAGGCGTATTATGGGTAAGGGGAGGAGCTTGGAGCTCGGAGCAGATGCTAGTAAAGTTGCCGGCTCAGATCCGGTATTCCACAGGTTGAAGACAAATGAAGTAGAACTACTCAGATGGAACGTTATGGTGAGTACATGACTTCTTTTTATAAACATTTGCTTAACGGTTCAGATGTGTCCTATTTCACTCGTATGTGTAGTAGTTAACACACAAGCATTAGATAACTTCCTATTTTATGTACAGACCTTTTATTGAGATATGTATGGTTAATGTGCAATTAAAGCCTGTGTGTGTGTGTCTACCTCTTTTATATGTGTGTGTGTGTGTGTGTGTGTGTGTATATATATATATATATATATATATATATATATATATATATATATATATATATATATATATATATAGGCTTGATATCACTTACCCGAAGAACTGCAGGACAATGACAAGCAGTCGAACGAGGTTAGTTGAGAGTTAAGAGGTTAGTTGGAGAAGTGATGTACAGAAACTGTGGAGGGAGGTCGCGCTTCAGTCAGGAACAGGGAAATAGTCCATTTCCTCACTGTAGTGCAATCTCGGAGTTGGTATATTTAAATGGGGGGAGGGGTGCAGGGAGCCCCCCTGCAAAATAGTAGAGGTAAGCTAACTGCCGTGTCTGCATGAGGGGAATGTTGATATTATGGAATGCACTTTATCGTACAAACATTTTTAACATTCCTCTCTCTTGATGTTTAAAGGTTAGATGTTATTTTTTCGGTCGAATGCATGATAATATATATATATATATATATATATATATATATAGATATATATATATATATATATATATATATATACACACACACACACACACACACACACACACACACACACACACACACACACACACACACACACACACAGTGGATATATATAAAGTGTACACACCCCTGTTAAAATGCCAAGTTTTTGTGATCTAAAAAAACACGAGACCACAATAAATCATTTCAAAACGTTTCCCATCTCTAATGTGACCTATAACCTGTACAATTCAATTGAAAAACAAACAAATCTGTTAGGGGACAAAATATAAAAAATAAAAAAACATACAATAAGCTGGTTGCATAAGTGTGCAGACCCTTAAACTAATACTTTGTTGAAGTACCTTTTGATTTAATTACAGTATTCAGTCTTCTTAGGTAGGAGTCTATCAGCATGGCACATTTTGACTTGGCAATATTTGCCCACTCTTCCTTGCAAAAGCGCTCCAAATCTGTCAGATTGTGAGGGCATCTCTTGTGCACAGCCATCTTTAGGCCACCCCACAGATTTTCTGTTGGATGTAGGTCTGGGCTGTGGCTGGGCCATTCCAAAACTTTCATTTTCTTCTGGTGAAGCCATTCTTTTGTTGATTTGGATGTATGCTTGAGGTCATTGTCATGTTGAAAGGTGAAATTCCTCTTCATCTTCAGCTTTCTAGCAGATGCCTGAAGGTTTTGGGCCAAAAGTGACTGGTATTTGGAACTGTTCATAATTTCCTCCACCTTGACTAAAGCCCCAGTTCCAGCTGAAGAAAAGCAACCTCAAAGCATGATACTGCCATAACATGCTTCACATTGCAGATGGTGTTCTTTTTGTGATGTGAAGTGTTGTTTTTGCGCCAAACGTACCTTTTGGAATTGTGGCCAAAAAGTTCAACCTTGGTCTCATCGGACCATAACACATTTTCCCACATGCTTTTGGGAGACATGTATTGTTTTGCAAATTTAGCCAGACATGGATATTTTTCTGTTTAAGAAAAGGCTTCCATCTTCCATTCCTACCCCATAGTCCAGGCATACAGAGAATATAGGACATTGTTGTCACATGTAGTACACAACCAGTACTTGCCAGAAATTCCTGCAGCTCCTTCAGTGTTGCTATAGGTCTCTTGGCAGCCTCCCTGACCAGTTTTCGTCTTGTCTTTTCATCAATTTTGGATGGACATCCAGTTCCTTGAACATCACTGTTGTCTCATATTTTCTCCATTTTTTAATGACTGTCTTCACTGTGTTCTGTAGTATATCCAATGCTGTAGAAATTGTTTTGCACCCTTCTCCTGACTGATACCTTTCAACAGTGAGGTCCCTTTCATGCTTTGTAAGCTCTCTGTGAACCAAGGCTTTTGCTGTAGCAGGCAATTGAGTAAATGTCAGGAAAATCCTACTAGGACAGCTGAACTTTATTTGGGGATAATCAGAGTCCCTCTAACTGATGGCAGGTATGTACCCAAGAAGACTGCATGTTGTAATTAAATCAAAAAGTGCTTCAAGAAAGTATTAGTTTAAGGGTGTGCACACTTATGCAACCAGCTTATTGTACATTTTTTATTTTTTATATTTTTTCCCTAACAGATTTGTTTGTTTTACAACTGAATTGTACAGGTTATAGGTCACATTAAAGGTGGAAAAAGTTTTGAAATGATTTATTGTGGTCTCATTTGTTTATATCACAAAAATCTGGCATTTTAACAGGGGTGTGTACACTTTTTATATCCACTGCACATATATCTATATATATATATATATATATATATATACATATATATACACACACACACACACACACATACATACATACACACAGACACACACGGGAGTCAGTTGGTTGAACAGAGACAAAGCAGTGTGAGATATTGAAACAGTGGAGTCGGGTAATTTGCTTTTCCTTCTGTGTTGTGATCTTGGGGATGGTATATATTATTAGCAAGAGGTGTGGGGGTGCAGAGGGCTTATTCCCCTGCACAAAAACATGTTTGCAGTGTTTTTTTATTTGTTGGTGGTCAAAATGTTTTCAATCACTTGCCATTCGATAAGTTGAATTTTTGGGTCTACTTTATTTACGCGGAAAGCATAAAACTGCAAATATATATGGAACGAACCATATGCATCGAAAGTGCAAGCCATTGAAAACTGTAAACTGAAATCTCTGTAGGTGGAAATTTCCATTTACTTCAATGTAGTGCAATCTCCGAGTTGGTATATTTAAGTAGCGGGGGGTGTGGTGGGTGCAGGGGAGAGGTGCTTGCCCTCCTGCCTACATCTTTTTTTTTTTTTTTTTTTTTTGTATTTTTTTTCCTTGTTAACTTTCGAACATTTAAGAGTTCGATGCATATATGTCTATCTTTATGCATTCTAATTTTTTGAATATTCGAGTTAATAAAGTAGACCCAAATTTTTGATGGATGGTAAACATCCATATGTATGGCTATACTTACCATTATCGACTGGCACTAATATCAACGTGAATAATGACATCAAATGATTGACATTATACACATCGACACGCTATTAAGCATGCACCAAGTACCAGTCTTAGCACATGCAAAATCTTAAAACAAAACTAAAAGAAAACCGTGTATGTGACGTTGTCAGTCTCACCTTTATTCTCACTGGTGGGTTGGTGGGTTGGATCTGATCCATCTTGGCCATTTCTGCAACTCGAGGTCTTCAGCAAAGCTCATGGACTATATTCTTTCCCCATAATCCAGCTCCCCCAATTACCCCAAATCTCATTTGCCACACAGGGAAGAGCTTCAGCAGCATTGTTTTGGGCTAAGTACTAAAGCTTTTTTCTACATTTTATAAATAGTAGTATTTCCTATTTCACATTCTTATTTATCTCTCTGTGATAGTTAGCTTAGTTGTGAACTGCTTCTTTACCCTATTCTATCTTTTTTTGACATCCATTTTAGTTAGATGGCATCTTAGGAGTGTTCTTTTAATTAGAGGATGTTCCTTTCTCCCTCCTCCCTTTTTCTCTTGTTAAAAAAAAATAATAGTGCATTTACAATTTTATTGCCTCTGTATGGGCTGTTTAGTCCGTTTAAGTTTGAAGACTTGCTGTGTGAGACTGCGAGTGAATGGCTCTCCTTGTCTCCTTTTTGTATTATGGTCATGTCACAAAAGCAGGATAGTAAGCCCTTGGGCTTCAAAAAATGTAGGAAAAAGATGCCCCTTAGCGATTCACATATTCTATGTTTGTATTGCTTGGGGTCTCTTTATTTGCAGGATTCTTGTTCCATTTGCCATACTTTTAATCAGCGGGCCTTAATGGAATGAAAAAATAAGCTTATTCTAAAAGGACTTTGAAGTCGCCTTTTGCTGAGGCTATATCTCCCGAATCTGACAAACCTGTCAAAAGACCTTTGTCGGAGCTGAATCAGAAGGTTCCAAAGTTATCTGATCCAAAGGCTCTGATGGAGCACACCTCTCCTCCTAGCTCTAAGACTCCCTTGGAGCAGGGAGTTTCATTGCTCCGACTCTTTTATCAGAGCTGAGACATAGGAGCCGATCTCCCTCTATTGGAAAGGTTTCTTCTCAGCTCCCTCCTCCACTTCTAGTCAGATCAAGGTCACCTACCTTGTCTTCTGGGGCTGCCAGGAGTTTATCTGATGATGACGTGGATAGGGTTGTAGAGAGACACTTGAAGACACTGGCTTTGGCCAAACTACTGGTGCATCCGAGCCCAAAGGAATTGGATCAGCCTCAAGCCCCCTCTGTTGCCACAGTTCCTCCTCCGATCCATCCCCCTGCTTCAAAGCTGGAAGATTCCTATGTCTAGGTTTTGTCGGTGTCGGGTCCAAGATCCATACCTTCTTTCGATCCGATACTTTCCCTGAGCATCTCTATGCCGTCAGAGCAGGAGACCTCTAGGAGCAGACATGCCCCTGCTGGGTACCCGGAGACTTTTTGGATCTCATCAGATCTGACTATGCCCCTGGGGTCTTCGGCATGGGTGAGTTCAGCTCTTATCTCTGCTTCGGAGCTACTCTCTTCTGCTCCGGAGATTCCTTCAGATCTGACAACTTGTCAGATCCTGGGAGTTCCTCAGAGTGGGGAGGTTCTGCCTTTGAAGCAATGAGGAGGGCTTTGACTATTTCTCAGTCTGACAGTCTCCTTCTGATCTTCCTCCCTCTTCAACCTGGTTGTCTATCTGTTCTAATGTGCCCTTTCCACAGGTCTGCAGAGAAAGTAGTCCTCAGGATGTCCCTCAGGGTATCGCTCACTCTTCCAGAGCCTCTCCGGAGGCCCCTCAGACGTGAATATGCAAAAGGAAGCATCTTGACTCCCCGAAAGAGTCTATCACATCAGATACTGACCTCAGTGAAGCAGAGGGGTCCACATGATTGCCTTCTGAAGATGACTCTTTTGGAGACAGCCTAGAAATCTTAAAACAGAGAGGTGATTAACAGCCCTCCACCCCCCCTCTGCCGAGGAGTTGAATTTCCTGAAGGCCTTTGCATGTTGCCAATCAACTTCTTGGGTGACTCCTCCTTTCGACAAGCTCATAGAACTAATCTCGTGAAAGGCTTGGGAGACCCCAGACACTACAACTGCTGTAAAAGAGAAAAGCTTTTTATCAAAGGGCATAGTGGTTGATGCCATGGTTGTGGCAGCAGCCAGTAAAAAGGAACTTTCTGAAACCAGTTCCTTTGTCCATCCTCCTAATAAAGACTCTAGGATGATAGGTAGGTATGGGAAGTGCATTTTCTCATCAGCAACCTTTGCCTTGCCATCTCTGAATTATCTCACCCACTTTACTAGGTTACAGAGAGACAGGATTAGAATTATTAGACTCCCGCCAAGGGGCCATAGCTGATGTGGTGGCAGATAAAATCAGTGCTCAGCTCGCCACTTTAATTTCAGTTGTGAACTCATCCATGCAACTCATTTCTTATGCTACAGATGGAACGAGTAGGGCAGCAGGCTAAAGTATCTCCCTCTTAGGAGGCAGGCCTGGATGTGCCTTTGCAATTTCGCAGAAACCTTCAAGTCATAATATTTCAGTGCCCCTTTTGACAGTTCATCTTTTTTCAGACCAAAAGTAAAGGAAACGCTCAGTAGGTGTGAACAAGAAGGCAAGACCTTGTCTGCCATTGGAGTGCATTTTTCCACTCCTACCAGACCCTTTCCCAAGTATCAGAAAGGTAGTGGGAAAATGTGGTTCAGAAAATCTCAACAGTCTTACCAGGACACACAAGGTGAAAGTTTCCCTAGAAGCAGAGGAGGAAACTCTAATGGAAGACATCACCCCCGTGGCAGAAGGAATCCGCAGAACCAGGCTCCAGAGAATCCTTCTTTGGGAGACCCTTCCAGTGCTTCTAAAGGGGTGCCTGATTGCTTGCCTCTGGAGGCAATTGGGGGAAGATTGTCTCTGTACTAGGAAACCTGGCTTAATATCACAAACGACAAATGGGTGCATGACATAATATCCAAAGGATATATCATTCCCTTCTCCCTTCCTATCCCCACAAACAAATCAGTTCCAGATGTTCCACCCAGTCGAAAAGAACAAGCAACATTAGTGATTCAAAAGTTGCTGTCAAAAAGTCATCCAAGAAGCCCCCGCAGACTAGAGAGGATCCGGAACTTAAGATTCTTTTTAGTTTCAAAAAAAAGGAGACTGGAGACCCGTTTTGGATCTCCGCAACCTAAACACATTCGTAAAGAAGTCCAAGTTCTGAATGATGACACTGCAGTTGATACTTCCATTCCTAGGAAAAGACAATTAGATGTGCTCTATAGACCTTCAATATGCATACTACCACAGTCGAATGGACAGGCAGTCCATGAGATTTTTGCACTTCCAGGTGGGAGCCAGTCATTTTCAATTTCAAGATCTGCCCTTTGGTCTCACTACAGCCCCCAGGGTGTTCACCAAATGTATGGCAGTAGTAGCGGCACACATGAGGCACAAATGATACCACGTGTTTCCATATTTGGACAACTGGCTTATAACCGCCCTGTTGCTCCAATCAAGGGATTATGCCTTTCAACTCTGTTCCTCCCTAGGTATTACCATCAACTATGCTAAGTCTGTGCTAGAGCCATCTCAGAGTTTGGTTTTCATAGGGGCAGAGTTAAACACAACTACACAAATAGCAAGACTTCCACAGAGCAGAGTAGATTACCTCCATCACTATGTGAGAATTCTGATCAAGAAGTCAAAAGTTCCTGGAAAACTAGTACTCCAGGTGTTAAGGAAAATGGCTGCAGCTATCGTACTGATTCTTCTAGCTCGCCTACACATGAGGGTCCATCAGTGGTTGCTCAGTGGTCAGTCTTGGAACTCCCAGTGTCCCGCAAGATTCTGATAACCAATGCCTGCAAAAGAAGAACTTCATGGTGGATTCACTCAACCTTAGTGACTCAGGGTTACCAGTTCATCCCTCCTCATCCTATAGCCACAGTGACCACGGGCGCATCCCAGATTGGGGGGGGGGGTTCTAGGGAAGGCAGTTCAAGGCATCTGGCAAGAACACGAGGCTCATCTGCATATAAATATCTTAGAGATGAGGGCGGTGCTTCTCATGTTGTAAGCATTGTAAGCATTTCAGGACCCTGTTCATCTAGGAATGATGGCAATACAGTTGGACAACATGTCTGTGGTATGGTATGTAAACAAACAGCGGGGAACCAGATCATACCCACTTTGTCGAGAAGCTGTCAGGATCTGGCATTGGGAGATAGCCTACAACCATTTTTTGATAGCAATGTACATCCCGGGGAAGTCCAATGTCATTGCGGACAAACTGAGCAGGGCCATTTTATGGCTGCATGAGTGGTCCCTCAACCAGAAAGTTGCAGAAGTGATCTTCCAGAAATGCGGCCCGCCTTGCCACGACCTTTTTGTATTACCCGACAATGCCAAATGTAACAACTACTTTGCCCTGATCCCTGCCATGGGGGTGTCGCCCAGGGTTGCACTTGTACACAATTGGCCTCCGGGACTTGTATGTGCCTTTCCCCTAATTCCACTAATATCAACATTTCTGCAGAAAGCAAGTCTGTTGGAGACAACAATTATCCTAATTGCCCCTTACTGGCTTCGTCATATCTATTTCCCTTTCTTCAGCATAATTTTTGGGATGAACCTTGGATTCTGGAGCCAGTTCTGGACCTTCTGACACATACATCGGGGATGGTTCATTCCAATTTGGACTCGCTCAAGTTGACAGCCTGTCTGCTCCAATTCTCTTAATTGCCAGGTTTCCATCTCTTTTCTTTCCAGTCAAGCATATTTTATTGCTGTTTCATGTCATCTATTCAAAAACTTTACAAAAGCAAATGGAAAATATTTGTGCTATGGGCCAATGGCGACAGGGTACAGCACCAGTTCACACTGATTTGCAATTTCTATCAGAGCTTTTCAGTGGCAGATCAGGAGCAGCCACGATTAGCGTTCTGCTAGCTGCGATTTCTAATTTCCATATAGGAGAGAATGACCGTCCTATCATGTCACACAGACTGTGCAAAGAATTCTTGAAGGGCACTACTATGTTAAAACCACCATATAAGCATCCAACACCTCCTTGGGATCTCAATTTCATCTTATATAATATCATTTTTCCTCCTTTTGAACCTTCAGCCACATGTGAGTTAAAATACCTGTCCTTGAAATCTCTCTTTTTGGTGGCTATTACTTCAACTAAGAGTATCTGAGTTGCAAGCCTTGTCAGCAAAACCTACCCTGTCTAGTCTTTCATAAAGAACAGTCTTGTTATGCACTAAACCATCGTTTTTGCCCAAGGTCACGTTGGAAAGTAATATTAACCAATCTATAGACCTCCCAGTTTTCTTTCCCAACTTTCAAAATAATACTCACTCCATCTGCTAGATGTTCATTGAAAATTACGTTATTTGCATAGAACTTCTGAAATAAGAAAATCAGACCAGCTTTTTGTCTGTTATGCTGAGACGAGAAAAGGTCAACCAGTTTCAAACGTTACCCTATCTAGACAGTTAACAATGTGCATTTCCCACATTTATAATTCAAAGAGCAAACCTCTTCCTACCATGGTTAAAGCTCATTCCACTACATCTGTGGCCATGTCTGCAGCCTTTCAGGCTAGACTACCACTGGATAATATCTGTGCTGCAGCTACTTGGGAGAAACATCATACCTTTGTTACCCATTATAAAGTGGATTTGGCCTCTAGCAGTAGAGCCTTCTTTGGTTCTATGGTTCTGAGGAATATTCTTCCATAAGCAACCCAAGAGTTAAGTTGCCTTGGACGCAGTTCCACCAGTGAGAATAAAGGTGAGATTGACAACATCACATAAAGAAGTTATATTCTTACCATAATATTCCATGTATGTTGTTCATCTCGTCCTTTATTCTCACTTCCCCCCTCCTAATTTCCTGGTAGATTGAGTACAACAGTTGGGCTTCTCTGGGCCCTTTCGCCTCAGAGATTTTAACATATCTATGTGATACACACACACACATATATGTATGTATAGAAGCTTTTACTCTCTTAAATATCTTAAATTGGGGATACTATACAAGCTCTCTTCTATGGGCTGCTGGGGGCAAACAAGATCTGAAGTAATTGGGGAAGTTGCATTATAGTAAAGAATATAGCCAACGAGCTTTGCTGAAGATCTTGAGCTGGAGAAATGGCCGAGATGGATCGGATCTAACCCACCAGTGAAAATAAAGATGAGATGGACAACACACATGGAACATTGTGGTAAGAACATAACTTCTTTTTTTTTTGCAGGGGGCAAGCCACCATGCACCCCTTCTGCTAATTATACATTCTAACTCCCAAGAATGCACAATTCTTGGGGAAGGGCAAATTTCCTAACCCCAAGAATCTGTTGATCTGCTACTTTTGTTATTTTCTCGACAAGTGTCAGCCATCTGTTTAGTTGATTAAACAGATAGTGATAAAAAGTGCTGTTCAACAAAAGTAGCTCCTTCCATATGTGGATATATATAGGGTGTGTGTATGTACACACACACAAACACACATATATAGAAGTATGACCACTAGTAATGCAAAAAAAAAAAAGACTTTGAACAACACATGCAGGCACGCCCACACCAACACACACAAGCACCCTTGGAAAATTAGAAATGATGTTTTACAAAAGCCACTCCCCTACCCAATTTCTAAGCCCCTGTAATTATACCAACAAGTAATAATTCATAACAACAGAAAACAGTATAAGATTAGATCCAAGGGAAAAGAGCTAAAATTACACACAATCTGCAACCAAGAACCCAAAATATCTGAGGAATGCCAGCTGAGAAGAAAGCCATCTCCTATCTAATCCATCTACTGATTAACTTCAGAGCAGTTGCTGAATAACAGGAAGCACTAAGAAAATTTTGAACTGGAGTGAAAAAAGATGAAATTGCACACACTGTGTAGAAGAAAATTAAGGAATGACCACTTGCAAAAAAACTCCTCTGTGTAATTCTAAGACCTGCTATCTGATCCATCCAAAACATCAGGGATCTCAAACTAATGGCCCTCGGGCCTTAGTCGGCCCTCAAACCAACATAATGCTGGGTGAGAGAAGTTACTACACAACATCTGTACCTGTGCTGCCTAACTTTGTTTTTGTTTTGGAGATTGCAGACCTCATGCAATCCCCAAGGTCGTTCAAATTTGAGACTGCTGCCTAATATTCAAACAGCTGCTCATTAACAGAAAACATTTTGCACCACTGAGTTGTATATAGTATACACACATACAAACACACACACTTGCGAGCGCATATGTAAATATCTCTGAGATTGCACAAATTCTGAGAAAATGGAGGAAGTAATAAAAGCACAGTATTCACCTCTTCACTCTTTCCTGAGCCTGTCCCCCATTGCACGACACAGGCAACATTCTTTTGATGAAATTCTGAACCTTGAGCATCCGTCTGCAAACAGCAGAATTCATGCTTTTTGTCCACAGTACTGTATTTCTTTCCTTCTTTCTTATTTTTGCAGATAGACTGTTTTGATTATCATTTGACTGTGTTTGATGTGTTGGACTGACTGTCCATTCAAACACTCACATAAAGGTGCCCATCTTCTCAATACACTTCTAGTATTTCATTGTCATGAAAGTGAAATAAATAATGGCAAAAGTAATGGATTTCAGTTTATCGTTGGATATGCATACACTGTTTTCCCCAACATCTCATGTCTGTGAATGTTTAGTACTGATGTAAATTTATTGTACTTAGAAATTAGTTTACCTTGAAAATTGTATATGTAATATAATTCTTAGATACAGATAACTAGCTTCATACTTCAATAAGAAACTGTGGTTTGGGACTGCACTTTCTAAATCTGAAGAAAACTGGCTACTCTTTTAAGATAACATTCAGGTGTACTTTAAATCCTTCTTAAGAGAAGATCACTGTAAAAAGAAACGAAACAAGTCATTGAAACAACTAACTGTTACCCAGAGAGTAGAAAATAGTAGTGCTGTATTTTCTGTTTTAAGTCATTGAAGACCAAGAAAGTGTTCTTCCTTTCTTATGTATGCATATTTTATGGGCACTATAAGCTTTGGCTATAAAAACAGATATGTTGTTAGCATGGCAGCCCACTGTTAGATAATTTTGGAGTATAACACATTAAGATTGTGTAAGCAGTTATATGATGCAAGGACACAACTACAGGAGAAAAAGAAAGATAAAGAAGTGATAGAAAGTAGATTTATTTCCCACCTCTTGGGTATACCTGTTTTAAGCTCCATTTGGTTATTGTCCTTAATTCTACAACTAATTGGGAAGGTCTCTAAATGAGATATCTTCTACTATAAGTTATTTTCTAGTGTAACTAAAAGAAATGAAGAGGGAGTGGTCACCTTTCAAATGACAAATCAATGTTTAAAGATTTAAAACTGAAAACCTTTAAGCAGCATTTGTTTTGACACCCAGTAGTGAACTTCTTATGACATACCAAAAGCTGATGAAAAGATCGTCTGCTGCTGCTGTGTTAAGTGCTTGTTAAGTAGCAGAGCTATATCAGACTGTTTTTTTCATGGTATGGCTGAGGGGCAACAGAGGCCGTCTTGGAGATTGAGCAGTATGGTGAAACAGCACAAAAGTTTAATGATCCAAAAATCCAGAGAAATCCGTAAAAGTTATTTGACATAAAAACAAGTCCACTGCTAAGCGCTTTCACCCATTAATACATTCGGGCATCTTTGAAGATGCTGGTTCTTCGGCTTGCGTTTTTCTGGGAGTTGCATTTGGTTTACCTTACAAGTTTTTCGTTTTGATTGGATTATTGTGTTCCATCTTGGAGACTGCTTATGGTAGGTAGCTATTGCTTCCTGTTTCGTTCTGAAAAGTATCACTGAATAGTACAGTTGGCCGGATTTCACACTAGTTTGCAAATGCCTTTATAAGCTGTTCTTTAAAACTAATTTATCATGTCAAATACGCTTTACTAGTTTAAGTGGTGAGATGAAACAAGCCAACATTTTTATTTCACTTTTTCTCAGTGATGGCATAATAAGATTTTTGGGGACGGGTTTAAAGTTTATAGCTAGTTCATATGCATGCCTTTTGCTGACCCAACATTTTTAGTTTGTTGCTGCTACGAAAGACTAGAGCAGAGAAACTTCTGAGCATCTGATAATTCTGTCATGCTGATTTATTCTGCATCTTAATGGATGATGCAGGCTCTTAGTATTATATTCTGTTTATTTTGATTTTCCATTCTGTCTGAATCCTTTTAAAACTTTCTTTATATTAAACGCAGTTGTCAGATTTCCTTTGATCAGGTGACCCTTGGGATTTTTGCATGCTTTCAGTACTGCCTCAGAAACTGTGGTGCTGAAGAGATGCTCCTTTTAGCTCATTTGTAATTACTGTTTGCTCTGGACCTGAATAAATCTTTCAGCAAAACACCTGCTAGCTAATTTACCT
This sequence comes from Protopterus annectens, assembly GCF_019279795.1. NCBI lineage: Eukaryota > Metazoa > Chordata > Ceratodontiformes > Protopteridae > Protopterus > Protopterus annectens. Next base: position 195,223,507 of record NC_056731.1, read on the forward strand.
AATGACTTATCTTGATTGTGGCCCATTTCATGCTTCAGTGTTATTACAAATGCTGGTTTTGAACACATCACCTGATGAAAGTTTTTTTTTACAGCAGATGTGCATTATTAAACCAACTAATCAGAACTGCCCTTGTCATAAGCATGGATACACTTCTGGGACATTTTGCATTCCTTCACAGCAGTGTCTTAAGTCTGAAAGTGAAGTTGGGGAAGGTGGGCAGGTGGATGGAAGAACAGAACAGCTAGATGAGTGATTGTTTAAAAGGTTGACAGGGCAAACTTTGCAACTCTTAATTCTGTTGCTTTCTGAATGCACAGTGAGAGGGTGGAAGGAGTAGCTCATGATGGACATACAGGACATCAGGTGAGAACTGTGGTCCTGAAGTACACTTGTAATGTGTGCTTAGCTTTTTTTTTTCCTGTCATATTTTTTTAACCCTCCATGTTGTCTGCAAATCATCAGCCCTCTCCTGCACAACTGGTCTGTTTATTTCAATTCATTGTGGTGAGTGTCGACTGGGAGAGGCTGTCATTTTGACAGCCATCAGAGGTGGTTTGTATTTTTCTTTGAGTACACACACGCATGTTGTTAAACACAGGGCAGGGGTGTGCAGTAGGCCATGTTTTCTGTACAAGCAGCCCTGCACCCCCCCCATGCATAAGTGGTACTCTCCTGTTCTCCACCAGACAGGGAGACCGCACTGCTCAGTGTTCCTCCAGTTGTGCACAAGCCCTTCCCACATCCCAAGAAAGGCAAGTGGGCCATGCCCTTTCGTTTCTCTTCCTGCCTGGTCCCTTCAGTGCTGGGGCTGTTAGAACCCAGGTTGTCTATATTGCAGTACAGAGGCAAGCTGAGGTTTAGCTTTTTGGTAGCTGAACCAGGAAGACTACTGTCACTGTAAACTGATCTCATGGTTGCCAGTTGTGGAACCATAAGAGTTGCATAAATCATGAGCAAATAGCAGAAATGACAATGTTTATTGTATTCCGTGATCTAGTTGCTCTGGGACCATAGTTGTCATGGAGTGTGATGTAGAGAAGTGCAGATAACTAGTTGGCTGTGTGGTTTTGTGTTCTGTGAGCATTTGGAGATAAAGGGAAAATTAGTGTATGTATGTGTTTTATTAGCCTTTGTTTACCGGGAAAGTCCATCTAGGCCATGATATTTTCAGAGGAGGCCTGGGAAGAAAAGCTCCAAAGTTAAAGATGTCATACAGTGCAGTACAATATAATACAAGGTAAAATGGCAAATGGTAATTATCACATACAAGCTACAAAAGATTAGTATATAAAAAAGAGAGATGTACACCATCAGTGTTTTTTGGCTGATATGATTTATTTATTTTACATTTGTTGACCGGGCTAGTCTAACTGGATACATGTCCATTTTCAGTAGAGGCCCAAGGAGATAACCTCCAATACAGATAAATGAAAAGCTTAGTAATCAATATACAAAATAAGACTAAATGAAAATATTCATATTAAACTAGCAGATTTCAGGTACATAAACACAAAAAATAATAGGAAAGATAACTAAATAGCAGAATTAATTATATAAAAAAAGGAAAACAATATTGCAGGTTAAACATATTATTCTGTGAGGATAAACAAAAAATATTGTAGTGCCAGAATGCTTCTACTATACAGTCTGCAGTTATAAGTCATTTATAAATAGAAAGACTAAGGTCTAGAGGGGAGGCAGGATAAGTATATACATAATGTAAAAGGAAGAAAAACAAGTATATTTTCAGTAGGAAATGTAAAGGGAGATTCTGCATAGTGAAGTTTGGGAGGAAAATAGAATTTATAGGGATAAAATATGTACTCATTTCTGAGTAGTGAGGGCTAGGCAGAGTTTAGTTCAATTAGATAGATAGTTGCCTAGTCAGGTTTAGTACAGGGGCACAACCAATGTGTTCTAAGGAAGGGTTTTAGTCTATTTTTGAAGAGTGATAGAGAGGGAAGAGAGGAGAGGTCTCTGGGGAGAAGATTCCAGGTTTTTCCAACAGCATTGAAGAAGAGAGATTCGCCAGCTTTGTTGTTAGGTTTAGAAATGTATAAAAGATTTTTGTGAGAAGAACGCAGTGATTTCAGATTTGTGTATGGAGTGATGAGGTTAGATAGACTAGGAGTGCAGGAAGGTTTATAAAGAGTTTTATGGGCGATGGTTAGTTGATGGAATTTAATCAAGTTTTGTATTTCAAGCCATCCCAGCTGCTTTATATTTAAGCAGTGGTGGGTTCTGTAAGGGTTACCTGTTGCAAATCTAGCAATATTATTGTAGGATGTTTCCAGTTTGCTGAGGTTATTTTTTGAAAGGTTAGTAAAAATAGGTGAGGCATAAAGGAGGGTAGAGATTAGATGAGTATGGGCTATAGTTGTTCTAGCTGTGGGAGAAAAGTATCATTTAATTCTATAGAGGGAGCCAAGTTTTTTGTTGACAGTTTTTATTGTATTGTTGATATGGATGTCAAAGTTCAAGTTGTTATCAGTGGTGATTCCCAGTAGTTTGGTAGATGTGTCAGGTGATATGATGGTGCCGTTAGTGGATATAACTGAGAAATCAAGTGGAGAGGACTTGTGGGTTGGATTAAAGAGGAGGAGTTTAGTTTTTTTGGGGTTCAAAAGAAGACAACGTTGTGTAAACCATTGTTCAACTGTGTTAAATACTTTCTGGTTAAGAGAGAGACGTTCAGATGTGGATTTGGCTGAGCATATAAGTGTCGAGTCATCAACATATTGTATGCATGCGGCTTGGGGGATGACTAGATGAAGGTTATTAATAAATATTGAGAAGAGGAGATATCATGAAGCTTCCCCTTCCCCTTTAGAGCGCTCCATGCAACATATTCTTGTATGCTACACTTCCATATTGCCTGTAGGAATTTCTGATGTATGAAGTTGCTTTATGAAACATTATGCTTTATGGAGTGTTGGCGGTTTCTGCCAAATGATGTTATCAAGTAAATATTACCTTAGCTGTTAGTCTGAGATGATTATAGACAAAAGTTGTTGCATGTGAACACTCAGTAGTTTATTAATATACTTGCATGGTCAACAATGTATGTTTGAAATATGCACTCATGTCACTGTTTTGTACTGCAAAACATGCTGATTTTATTAGCTGTGATACTGATTCATAGACTTCTGGCATATTGTGCAGTATGTTACAAAGTATCTTATTAGTGCAGTTAGGTTTAGTAATAGAAAAAAAATGTTTCATGTTCCCTAGTCCATAGTTCATAGTTCATAGTTTTAGTACTAGGCTAAGTGCCCCTGCGAGCCATTTTAAGCCTAGCCAGTTATCCCTTGTGAGACTCAAACCCTGCACCTTGTTTGTAAGGCAAACACCTTAGCCATTAAGCCACCCTCCACTAGGTCATAGTCCCACCTACTCAAAAAACAGCTGCTGTTTGTTGCTATCTAGATAACTACACTGATCCTGGGAACTTTTTCAGGCATGATAGGATACACACCAACTGCAGAAAAGTCTCACTGTTGAATTATAAAACTATTCACTCAAATGAAGCAAAACAGTTGAGATACACTTGGATACCTATTTTATTCACAGAATATTTTATTCACAGAATACAAGATAAATCTTTCTGTAACACCCTTCATCAGTATGATTATACCATATTAAACACAGTTTAAGTAACTAATTCAATAAAACACATGACACAGCCATCCAATAAAAAGGCATTTTCAATTAAATATAAAATCATTTATTCAGTATTGTGGTATATGATACTTAAAGGTACAATATATTTTAGAATATAACATTTACATGAAATTTCATCAACATTTTTCATGTACATGTAAAACTGTCACTTGTATCACTTTTGCTTAGCTACCAAAATGGGTTTTATACTAATCAAGTTACCTTTTTCAGGCATGACCCAGGCCTATCAGGCAATCATTACAAAATGAGTTTTAAGTTGTGAACATAAAGCTAGCTAATTACACAAATTTGAATGACATTACAGTAAAATGTGAAGCAGTATCACTGTCTCTCAGCATCATTCTGTACATAAGTTCAGCCAGTATATAAAAGTGCAGAATAATGAGAAACAATATGACTTTCACTTTTATTTTGCGTACAAGTGCAGTCAGTAAAACATTACAAGATGATACATTTGAACGAGAGTTGTTATAGTATAATACAGTCTAAGCCTCATTCACATATTTGAGATAGTCATATATGTATGCATGTGTGTATGTGTGTGTGTGCATGTGTTCATACATACAAGTCAATGAGAACAGAGGGAAATGCTCTACACATTTATTTTAAAATAATTAATAAATTAAACTATTTATATCTTTTAACTGTTTTACTTGGTAAGTGGGCCAGTTTGCATACCTTTTTTTATTTTATTTTTTTTTTTTAACCCATGATTCGGTCTGATTGCAGGATGCTTCTGAAATGAGGTGCAGAAGTCTTCCTACAATGCAAAGCATCAAATAATGAAGCAAAGGGGAATGCGAAGGTGAAAAAAGAGACAGTGCATCAGTATGTTTTATCTTTTCATGCAGAATTTGCTAAGGAGGGAATACAAAAGTTTGTCCAACAAAAGGTGAGCTATCAAACAGAAGGTGATTCTACTCCTTATTCTTCTGATTATAAAGCTCACAGAGAGACTATGCCTGTGAAACTTTTTTCCAGTGTTCCAAAGGAAAATGCTTGAGACACTAAAAAAAATGCAGGCGTTGACTGGAAGAACAAGGAATACATTGGAAATGAGCAACAGACTAGAATTGGGAGCTGGAGATCAACACAAAATAAACAGGTTCATAGGTGTGTACTAGGTGAATGGCCCTGGAGCCTTTACAAGCCTAGCCCATAGGATTACCCTGGCATCGTGCCACCCAACCTTAGTTCCTAGAGCCTCTGTTGAGTAGAGCCACCGGAGTGATCCCCGGCATGAATTTTCTATTTCCCATCCACTCATCAAGATTTCTCTTGAAGAGGGTCAGTGAGGTGGTCTGCTTGACATGTATGGGAAGTCTATTCCATAGCATGGGCAGTCTCTGGGTTATGAACCTGTCCCTCCAGCATGTTCTGTTGATTGTGGTAATGAGGTTGAGGTCTCTGGAGCAATTCTGAAATTAATATTACAAAGCATCAGTCACATTTGTGAAATATGGCAAAACAAGAAAATGTGGAAGGGGCGGCCACAGTAGTGCAGTGGTTAGCATTGTCGCCTCACAGCAAGAGGTTCTCCAGTTCGATTCTTAGCTGGGGTGCCTTCTGTGCACATCTGCATGTCCTCCCTGCGGTCACGTAGGTTTCCTCCCACATTCCAAAGACATGTAGTAGGTGGATGAACACTCTAAAATGTGCCATAGGTGCAAGTGTGTGCGTGAGTGAGTGGTACAGATGAACTACTACAACAGGGTTAGCCACCCGGTGGTGTAAACCTTGGCTTGAGATGGTTGTCAATGTTGAAGTAACACCCCAACCCCATGTACAAAATTGGAAATTGGTTTGAGGATGGATGGATGGATGGATTGATTGGACTTATTTGAGTTTGATAAACTTGTAGGTGACTCCTCACTCCTCCATCACCCACTGTTAGCACTAGCCTATCAGACAACATAAGTAGCACAACTCCTTCCTTTCATCTGCAACCTGTACCTACATCCCTCATCTGCTCTCTCCTTCAAAAACTCAAACCATGCACCCCCTCAGCTGACCGTCTACCAGCTGAATACCTACAAATAGCATCTAAAACCATTGCCTATCCTATAATCATCCTTATAAACAGAACAATTACAGAAGGAACAATTTCCTCTATTGGAAAATCTCACACATCATCCCTCTGCATAAGGGTGGCTCTTCTACTGAACTTTCTAACTTTTGACCAATAATCGTACTCTCCCAAATAGCAAAAATAATGGAAAAATGTATCCACCATCAGCTACTCTTCCACCTTTTTTCTAATAACTAACTTGCTGTCAGCATGGTTTTAGGCCCTACCACAGTACAACCACTGCCTTGCTATCCTTTTCTGACTGTATAAACAAAAATCACAGTAATAACTCTCTTTCCTCAGCACTATTTATTGACCTGTCAAAAGTCTTTGATATGGTTAACCATCACCTACTTATTGATACACTAACAGCCCTTGCGCTTGACCCACAGGCAATACTGTGGTTTAAATCCTATTTAGATAACCGACAACAAGCTGTTTTCTGGGATAACAATTTATCAACACCCCTCCCTGTTAACATTGGAGTACCCCAAGGCTCTATATTAGGTCCCCTTCTCTTTTCTATCTTTATCAATGATCTTAAAGCTAACATTCCACAAGCCACCTGCATACAATATGCAGATGATTCTACTTTAATCTGTGCTGCTAATTCTGTTTCCTCACTCCAGTCCCTCACCCAAACAGTATTTAATAATGCTGAAAATTGGTTTATGCAACAGTGCCTCCTCCTGAACCCCCAAAAAATGAAACTATTGCTTTTTACTCCTACCCAAAAGTCTCCACAATGTCACTTCACAGTAACCTCTGATAATGGAACTACCATATCCCCAGATTCTACAACCCGTCACTTGGGAATTACAATAGACCACCACCTTAACTATGATGATCATATTAATGCTACTATAAAATCAGTCAACAGAAAACTAGGCTCCCTTTATAGAATCGAAACCTTTCTCACACCATTGGACAGAAATTCCATTGCCCAGACCCACCTTATCTCTACCCTGGTTTATGCCTGTGCCTTTTATACCAATCTATCTAAAAGTAACCTGAGCAAACTTGCAACCAGCTATAATAACATTGCCAGATTCACCACAGGCTCCCCTTTTAGAACCCATCACTGTCACAACCTTAGCTGAGATGGTTAGAACTGCAAAACCAACTTCTTTATCAACAACTTACTATCACCCGAAAGATTCTCTACCACCCTATGAATACTCCAATCCTCACCAACCTGATTACTCCATACAAAAACTTGGCAACATTACGCTCATCTAATAAGTTTCTAGCTTCCACTACCAAATCTAACAACAAGGCTGGATACTCATTATTCTCAAACAGTGGGAAAAACCTGGAACCAGCTTCCTAATGAGCTCTCTTCTCTTTCTTCCACACTGTTCTTCAAAAAATATCTTAAGGAATATCTCAAAACACACTGGCTGTGTCCCTGCTCTAACCCTGACTAACATCTATTTTTTTTCCCTATCTCCCACTCCCTTTATTTCTCCTCTATTTCTGTCCTACAATGTCTACTAGTGATGACTTGAATAATAAACCACTACCTGTGTACTAAAGTAGAGTTCTTCTCAGCTCTATTATAGTGTTACATACTTACGCTAAAAGTTTTCATCCTCTACCTTGCTGTAAGTAAGCATAAGTTTGTATACCTGTAACCTGCCATCTGATGTAAAATTAACAAATCTTGCTTATTTGTCTTTTGTATGATATGTCATCTTAAGTTTTTTTTTTTTCTCTATCCAACTCTGTACACATTTTTATACCTGTTTTAAATGTATTTAATGTAACTTCTGCTATTGCATATATTGTAAGTTATGATACTATTGCATCTTTTGGAGCTTTTCTCCCCGGGCCTCTACTGAAAATGGACATATATACAGTTAGACTAGCTCAGTCAATAAATGTAAAATAAAATAAAAAAATGAATAAAGTCATGTCATTAATGTTTGGGAAAAAACATTAATGAGAGGGAACAGGAAGTAAAGAGATAACTGCAAGTAAAATAGTTCTTGTTCTTAATAGTATTTTTATAAAACACAACATATACTACATGTTGCATAGTAAAGTTTTTTCAGTTAGTTTTGTTTGTTATAGAGATACTAAAGTAAACAGATACATTTTTTTCTTTCTTTCCTCTTTTTTAGTTTTAGGAAATGTAGGCACTGCAATGTAAAAAGAGAAGAAATCCTGGAAAAAAGAGCAATATACAAGTTAAATGTTCACAGTGCAACATGAGGCGCTTATAGCTAAAGGCAACTGTGTGTCTGGTTCTCATGTTTCTATGGAGACAGGCTGATAAGGGCAATAAAAACAGAATATTTTCGTATTTAATTAGCTAAAAATGGTTTCTGAAAGCATTCTAGTTGTTTGCTATACATGGAAGAGGAATGAAAATGAAACAAAAACAGACAGCACTTATAAGTAGAAGCACAGGCTGCACCATGTGTCTTAGCATGGATACCCAATGAAGCCTGTGAGTGTAGTTGTCAATCTAGGACAATTGTTCCTGTTAGAAGGGTTAAACTTATATTATTTGAATATGTACATAACTTTTTTACATTCCTATTAAGTTAATAGGCGCTATGTTGTTTTGGGAGTGTGTTTTTTTTTTTTTTGTTTGTGGGTTTTCATTAAAATAAAAATAGGTTCAAATGGATATGACAAGAAACAACTGTACAAAAGATCTACTTGCCAGACATTACTGTATTCATGTAACACAAAAGCTGAAACTAGACATTTTTAAAAAAACTGTTAAACATAGCAGGTGGGGATGATAACTTCTTATAATGGCAACACTTTCTATATTATCTTTGAATGTGAATGGCCTCATGGGTATATGCAAAAAAAGAAGAGTAGTGAATTGTATTAAGATGCGCGGAATACAAGTAGCAATTCTACAGGAGACACATTTGGAAATAACTGAACATTTGCATTTGGTAAAGAAAGGATTTCGGGGTAGTTACTCAGCAGATTGTCTGGGAGAAAGGAAAAGATTAGTACTTTAATTTTTAGAGGAGCTCCAATAGTGACAGAAGAGTAGGGAGAGAGAAAAAATGGTTGATTTGTAGTAGTAAGGGGCTATTGGCAGAGGAGGAGGATTACACTGGCATGTGTTTATATTCCACCTAAAACTGCTAAAATGGAACTTAAAAGTCTCTGAGAAATAATTAGCTTTCAGCAGAGAATATTACTTATAGGTGGAGAATGGGATTTGATTTGCAACAGTGAGAATGTATCTATGAGGCCCTGAAGGGAAATACAACAAAATAGAGTAGATTTTTGAAGACATTTATGAAAATATTTAGTATGGAGAATGAGAATTTACAAATTATTGCCCAAGGTAAAAAAATGGGCTTGGCTGGACAGAAATTATTTTTCATAGCAATATGTGCATTTAATTGAACATTTTGATTTACATCCAATAACTTTTTCAGATCACACACCTATAATACCTAAAATGAAAATACAGGGTAATGAAATAAAAATGAGACACTGGTGTTTCCCTACATGTTAAGCAGAGAGGAATTTAAAGAATTGGGTAGTGGGAATTATTAGGGAAGATAGAAATATCTTCAGGAAAATATAACTAGGGAGTGGGATAAAATTAAAGTTTAAAATATGGTAGACATAAAAAAAAAGAGAGAGATGTTTAAGAAGTAACAAGTTTAGAGGAACTGACACAGGGGGAATGTCACAGACGCAGAAAATCGGCAACTTCTGAGCGCTAAAGAGAAAATAAGGGACTATCTGGATAAATATGTATGAGTTTAGAAAGATTGCTGTTAAGCTACTGTTTTTTGGTAACTCCAGAGCACAAAAAGGTCGTCACCAAACTTATGGAGTCTATGACAAGGAAATTAACCAGAGGGCATGTAGAGTTTTTAGAAATAGTTCAGAAATGTTATGAAAATCTGTATTATATAAAGCAGGGAAATGTGAAAATCCAGAAAAAGTACAAATGGGAATGTTTATTGAAGAATGAAATATGCCAAGGTTAGAGGTAGATGAGGCTTGATTACTAACAGGGTAGGAGGAGATGGGATAAAAATGGTGATATATAACCAATCTACAGGAATGTCTCCAGGAATAGATAGTATTTCTGTGGAAGTTTGGAAGCTAGCCGGAAAGAAAGTGGTAATGATCCAGAAGGTTTTGTTTAACAGTATTTTGTAAGGAGGAGAAGCACCAACAACTTGGAAGAATGCTCTTGTGGCTAAAATACCTAAAATTGGTAAAGATCCAACAGATCCAGCTTCATACAGGCTCATATCAATTATATATATTTTAAAGTGTTTGTCTATAATGGCTAAAACAATAGGAAAGGTGATGCCAAAATTGATAGATGTGGATCAGTGTAGTTTTGTGGAGGGGAGGTGAATATTTGACAACATTAAGACAACAATGATGATCCAGAAGGAAGAAGAATGTAAGAAAATGCCACTGTTGTTGGTGGGACTTGATGCAGTGAAAGCATTTGACAGAGTAAGCCGGGTTTTTATGAGTAGGGCAAGGGAAGCATTTGCATTCCCTGAGGCCATAGTAAGGTTAATTATATATGAGGAATCTAAGGTGAAAATTAGTGTGTGGGGGGGATCCTGTCTGATAAGTGTTGTTTGAATAGAGGAACCAGGCAGTGGTGTCCTCTTTTTAATTTATTTACATTATATTTAGAAACATTAGCAAAGAAAATAAGGGACTCAGAAATTCAAATATAAAACCAGAAAAGGATATTTCGATGTGTAACATTCTGAGACAGTTTATGTACCCACACACGAATTGGTTCAGTGATACCTGTATTTATGGGGGCATGATAAAATGAAGTACTTAGGAGTATGGGTTAAAAAGGATTTGGTTATGGCAACTAAACATATGTGGGAAGATTCTAAACAAAAGGTAATACAAAAACTGAGAAACAGAAAGTTCTAGTTTATGGATATGAATTGCAAGATACAAGCAGTGAAAACATTTTTAATCCCTTTAGTTTTGTACCCAACCAAAGGAGAAGTTGTGGATAGCAATTACCAAGAATTGAATGATTTTATCTGGGGGGAAGATGGCAAGGGTCAAGTGGGATAAGTTGATCCTTTCAGTAGAACAAGGTGGTTTGGGATAGCATGATTTGAAGGGGTATTTCAGATCAACACAGTTAAGGCTCCTATTCATACAACAAGCAGAAAGCTGTAATTCAAAGTAGAAAGGGATGATGATGAAACTGGGAGGAAGCTCAAAAAATAAGGAGAGATTGGGATTTTGGATGTAGATCCTTAAGGAGGATAACAATAACCATACAGAATATTATATTCATTAAGTAGCAGAAAGTATTCTAAGAACTACGCCAACACAGGAATGGAGAAAGGAGATTCTGCTGATAGCATTGACTGCATTTAATGGTACAGAGAATATTCAAGAGGGAGCTGGAATTTACTGGAAAAATTAGCAAAGGAACTAAGGTATTGGGAATAAGTAATTGAGAGGGAAGGGTAATAGAATGTGAAGAGGCCGAGAATACATGCCTTCCCTATCAATGATTGATATCTGAGTGTAGGCAAAGAGAAAGGAATGGGGGATCCTAAGTGAAAGACCAGCACTAGTAGAGTTTTTAGTACAATCTAGAACAGAAGCTGATGTTAAAAAGGGATAATTAGTAGGGAGTATAAAATATTACATGATAACTATTGGAATCAGTGGAAGTTAGAAAGGATTCTGAAGAGAGATTGGATAAGCAATTCACAAAGAAACAGTGGTAGGATATATGTATGGTTCCCAAATATTCAACACAGTCTGGAACAGTGATGGCAAACCCATGACACCCATGTCAAAGGTGACACACACCACGACGTTTTGGACACACCAACAATCACCAGCACCTGAGTTATCAAAGACACTGCTTTTGGATTCGTTGCTCATGTGACGTGCACTGAATTATTTTGTGTCAGGAACATTTGAAATGCCAAACCCAAAAGGTTCGCCATCACTGGTCTAGAAGATTTAGGATTTTTGCTTGGAGGTGTTTTCATAGATATTTTTCTACTCAAAGCAGACTCCAGTTTTCCCTCTGGTAGGTTGCAAATGTTGGAGGTTTTGTGGGGAATTAAGAGGTAATTGGGAATATATTTTTGGGAGTGTAATGAGTTGGCAGACTTTAAAAAATCCCTGCAGAGTACTGTTTCAGAAGTACTGGATGAGCAAGTTGGTGTAGCTAAGGAAATGTTTTTTTTTTTTGGAACTGTAATACAGAATTAGAATGGCCTAGACATAGTAAGCCCTGCTGAGTTTAATTATGGTGACTGCTTAAAAAGCAATTACTAGAAAATGGAAATCAGTTTAAACCAACTGCACTAGAAGTAGTGAATATAGTAATAGAGAAAAAAGATTTGAAAGTGGGATCTTTAGAAAAGGGTAGGAGCAAATTACATAGAAAAATGGGAATTGTGGGAAGAATACATGCAGAATACTGTTTTGGAGGACTGAAGCTTAAGAAAAGACAGGAATCAAACGAGCCATGTAATGTTAGATGGGCAATGACTGCATAAAAGATGGTCATGTATAATGTATGCAACAGAAAATTTGTCAATATCATTTGTTTTCATTTATATAAACATATGATTACCTAGGTCATAAGTGATAATTCAAATACAGAGGTTTATTGTTAAAAAAAAGTGTTTGCTTCTTTTAATAACTGAACCTAGACCCTGTTTATCACTAAGCTTTTGAAGCAGCCTGGAAGTGGCCAAGGTTCTGAAGTATCATTTGTCCCTTGTACAGACACTTCATCTGTGCTTGCTGATTTGTTTTTGTGTATCATAAGTGTATGAAGGAGAGATGATGCTTCAAATCCGTGGACAGTTCTCAGTTATTTTTAGTAGTTAATGGTAATATTGCTAAAATTGTGATTTTACATGTCTGGGTTCGATTTCAGCTTGATGAACACATTTTGTTAGTGCTGCGCTCCTGGACTTCAAGCAGGGCCTTTGCCTGCTTGTGATATTGTAGTTTAAGTTGTGCTTCAGTGCTGATGTGCTTTCTCCTTTCCTCTGTTTGATTACTTGATTGTATGTAGTACTCTGATAGGTTTTCGTTTATCAGGAGTGATGTTCACATCTGTTTACTAAAGATTAATACTATACAGGAGTCTTTGCTCATCTGCTATCCACTGTGTTAAGCTAAACCATTTGTATTGTTAGTCGTCATGTTATCACATCATTTCATTCTGGTCAATAATCAGAAAAGTTGCCTTTTCTTTATACATGCATGCAGATGCACCGAGTTATATTACAGAAGGTAAACAGTAAAATGGAATACTTTCGATTACAAGAGCACTAATATAAGAAAACAGAGATACAGGAGCCCTGCTGAAATAATGCAGTACTCTAGGGCTTTTGACATTTTAATGCAAAGAGGATATTAATCTAGAATGTCACAGTGCATTTTATCCTGTCATCTAGTCTTCCTGAGGTGTGCTGTCAGAGTGCCTCTTATTTAGAAGATGGATGACTCTCTTCACTTAAACTGTCACCTCTGTGCAGAAATGGAAAGTATGATAAAGGTACATAATAGTCGCAGACATGCTGCATTTCTGTGATTGGCATTTGAATGCAAAGAAATTTAGTTCTGGAGTTTGCAGTGCTTAAAGAAACATTTGAGTATTTTATCAAAATGGCACTGCTAGTACAATGCTTTCATTTTTTTAACTTCAGCTTAGAAAGGCACTTTTCACCCATTACATAGACAGTTCAAAAGGTCAATTAAGATTTTAATATTTCAGTTTTGATTAGAGAACCAAATGGAAGTGTATGTTGGTTATAAATCTAATTGTGTGATTTCTTGCATGCACAATTTGAACTTTATATGAAATAACCCGGCATTTTCTTAGTATAAGTATGCAAATAAAGTACTGTAGCCTGTGATTAATCTTTGCATTTCAGTACATGGTGTAGTCTCATTTAACTGATGTAGAGTATGCAAGGTTGAAATTGAGCATGTGGGACCTATGTAATACTTGCAGCTATTAGCTCATCTGAACTGAAGGCATCTTCACCAGAGGGGTACATTTGTGATGGTGTTCTTACAGCCTTCTTTGATGGTTGTTGTTTCAGACCAGCAGTTTGCATCAAGGGTGAGTTTGTCTCTTACTACCTACTTGGCTTTTGAATGGAATGATACTGGCCAGGCATCAGTCAGCTTTGTCATTCAGTAGGACACCTTCCAAACCTTTGCATGCTGTGCATTTTTCCTTGGCAAATAAAGTGGGACTGTTTGCATCTATTATTGTTATGTATGTTGTCAGTGCTGAACAGAGAGGTCCCCACCCTCCAAATAGCTACTCGTAAGAAACCTGACCAGGGTTCCAGTGCCAACCCAGCCATGTTTGAGTGTCTGGAGCAGAATATACAATCTAAATTCATGTAGGCATGTATGCAGTTAGCCTATGAATCCCCACAGTGAAAGCTCAAACGTTCAACTTAGTCTTGGTAATAATAGCCTTTTCAACTTCCCCTGAGTTTTGTCTGCATACAGGAATTCCTGTGGTGCTTAGTATATGTGCAGTGTCTGAGGGGGTCATCAGAGGTATCAACTTTTATGTGAGATTGATAGTATTACAGGGCTTCTTGCAGGCCTAGGTTAACCCAGTGCTATCTCAGCCACATGCTTCCTGGCATATTGGGAGTCGTGCTAGCACCATGCATCTGCTTTTCTTTCATTACTCATATCATGTGTTAAGTGAGGTCAAGCTGCCCACTTGTAGAGCTACTGGCATGAGAATATCCCCTTGTGCATAATTCCATTTATATTTTACATATTTTTATTAAATCATTACATTTTAAATGAATGGTAATATAACTTTATATACATTAATAGAAAATAGACAAATGGTAGTAACAGTTTCTATTGTTATTGTCTTGCAGTATACGTATATCTTTACATAAATTGCTCACTTGCTGCCCTACATCACTCCTCCTCTTCCTCAGCATTATTATGCATGTATTTTCTATAAATTGCATTTTTCTATGAAGTGTGTTCCTTCCATTTCCTAAACATCCCACCTCTTGTTCTTTTATCACCTTTATGATATCAAAAGCTTCCTTAATCTTGTGCATATATTCTGATTTTCATTTTCTAATTGCTTTTATGGCTTCCATTAACCTTAAACTTTGTAAAGCCTTCTTATGTCTATGCAGGTGATTTCTTTATCCAGCTCAAAATAATAATTCCTTCGTTACAGCATTTGTTATTCAGCATTTCCTCTCCAGCATTTGCTGTCTTTCTGATTAAAAACCGTCTGAAGTCTTTTGGGTATAAAAATATTTGCAAACACTTCCATACAAAAATACTAAACCTTCTGGGCTTTATTGCATACCTGGAAGCTTTACAGATTTCTTCCCATTATTCCTTTGTAATTTGCCTGTCATGTTCATGTCCTCAAGTTTTTTTCCAACTTCTCTTGATCGACTCTTATAGTTATCATGGAATATTTTATATGCCCTAATCCTTTAACAACACGTTGTTTTGGACTCAACAAACATTCTAAC
This sequence comes from Protopterus annectens, assembly GCF_019279795.1. Lineage (NCBI taxonomy): Eukaryota > Metazoa > Chordata > Ceratodontiformes > Protopteridae > Protopterus > Protopterus annectens. The sequence goes on from NC_056731.1 coordinate 195,238,768, forward strand.
AGAGTTTGCCTTTCAGAGAAACTAGTAAAAACATAGCATAAACAACTCATTGTATAAAATAAGAAAATGCAGTACCAAAGGCCAAAAACAAACCTTTAATCCATAGTTTAAGTGCTTTTGTTCCAATGTAACAGGAATTTCATCAGAAACAAAGCATCAGTTTTACTTCCTGCCTTAAAAACGCTAAAAGGTACCAAAAGTGTAACAAGTTACAAAAAATTAAAAGAACAAGCACCATAAAAATTATATATATATATATATATATATTCTAGGGTCTATATTTGATGAAAGACCATTCCGATGTTTGAATCATAGATGGGTCAACATCATATGATCAAACGTCGGAAAGGATGAAGGTGAAAGTCAATGGCTTTTCACCACAGAATGGGAAATGTTCCCTTTCTGCACTGAAGTGCATTCTCGGAGTTGGTATATTTAAATAGGGGGGTGTGGGGGGTTCAGGGGGGCTAGCCCCCCTGCTCAGAACGGTATTTTTTTTTTTTAATTTTATTATGTAGCTGATGTTTTGAACTTCGCCCATATGAGTTCGCTCATGTGAGGTTCGAAGTAGTTTTGAAACTTCGACTATACAATATAGACCCTATATATATATATATATATATATATATATATATATATATATATATATACCTATTACCATTTAAAAACATGAAAGTACAACAAAAACTACACATTTTAAACACCCCCCTTAGCTATATATACCAACTCCAGGGTCGCACAACATTGGGGAGGGGGGCAAATCCCTGTTATGTGCCTTGAATACTAGTTTTCGACCAAATGAGCTGTCGACCAAATTAATTTTGATCAAATGGTCTGTCGATCTTCTGAGGTAAATCCATTTATAAATATATATATATATATATATATATATATATATATATATATATATATATATAAAATAGAACTCCAGCTACAAAGTGCAGATATTTGAAAATGCACACAGAATTAGTGACGACAAAACATCATTAAAAATCATTAAAAAGTTACTTAGTTCAATCAGATTACATTTTAGCTGCCTTAATCTTAAGTCTAGATTTGATGGAGATAATGTCATTGATGCCTGGGGGAGTACATGCATTGAGCAGTAGGATAATGTCATTGATGCCTTGAGGAGTACATGCACTGAGTGGATTCCTGTCGCGTGATCAAAATTTGTAAACGGCAAATGTGTATTGAGCGAACCTGATTGGTCGAAACATCACGTGCGTAACATGGAAATCGCTGTAAGGAATATTTTCCCTTTACTTCAATGCAGTGCGATCTCAGAGTAGGAATATTTATGTAGCTGGAGTGTGGGAGGTGCAGCCCCCCTGCCTACAGCGTTTAGGTAAGTATAGTTTTTTATTTTTATTTTTTATTATATTTTCAAAATTTCAAACATTGCTCATATGGTGTTCGATGTTTGAAACTTTCGAAAATGTAATATAGACCACACTGAGCAGTAGGATAATGTCATTGATGCCTGGGGAGTACATGCATTGAGCAGTAGGATAATGTCGTTGATGCCTGGGGGGTACATGCATTGAGCAGTAGTTGCCAGATGCATAGTTGATGGAATGCAGGTTTTTGTCAGTCATATTTCATCTGTTTTTCACCCCCTCCCCAAACAGGGAACATGCAGTTTGTCTTGGATCATGCATCCTCTATGATTCAAGTAACTTGCTTTTATCCAACATCACATGAGAATGCTTCACTGATCACGTCTGGTCTACTAATATCAAGAGAGCCATGCGATATCACTACCAGTTCCTCTTCTGAATAATGCCATATGATTTCAGTAGTGGTTGAATGAAATCACTTTAATCGTAAGAATTACACACACACACATATACACACACCTTTCTCAGAAAAAAAGATACCTTGGATGATGACTGTTCACTTTCTTTCCTTCAAAGTTCAAGTGTCTCGTCTTTGAAACAGAGTCTTGATATCATTGTCAAACAAATGAGAGCATTTCACAAGACATCTTTCCCTTCATATCGTAATAAGGTATATCAGCAAGAATATGGTGTTTGTATATAAATAAGAAAGAATAAGAGATTGCCAAATGACTCTGTAGTAAGATGTACTTCTGTGAGCCCTTCATATTCTAGTCAAAGTTATTCTTCTAAAAGTTTTTTTAAGGAGGAAAGTCTGAGTAGTTGTAGAGTCATGAGTAGCCATCACTCTATAAATTTTTCCAAATGATTTCCATTTTATAGTGCATTCGTATTTGATTTGGAAAATAAGTCTTACCATTGTAAAACGTATTGACTGTATACTCCATGAGCAGTGAACATAGCTGCTGTAATTTGTTATGCATTAGCCAGAATCCATGTGTTATCCCCTTTCCTTTTCATTCATTGCATATTGCTGAAAGCAGGCTGAACAAACCACTTTGCTCTCTTTGTTCCCATACTAGTTAATGTAGCCTTCACTGGTTATACATTTGGAAGACAACCATTTTTAGAATGTTGACTTTCATTTATGTAATTGTATATCACGAAGCACTGATAGAATTTTCCATATCTGCATTATCACTGTCTGTATTCGTTTTTCATTTATTCAGACATTGTAAGAAAGACTCAAATCTTTTACCTCCATGCTTAGTTAGTTGTGATAAGTGCAAGACTTGATTTCTTGGTCTTCAGCTGAGTAGTACAGCTACAGGCTTCCAGTAATCAGGGGTAGGTTTAATTCCTGCCACCACCATCTGCCTAGTGTGCAACTGAGCAAATCACTTGACCAGACACCTAAAAAGGGAGACACATCCAGGGGACTTGCTTGGTTAGCATATGTATTTAAAGTCTCAACTTAGTCCTTCTGTTGGGTGAAGGTGGACTACCGTTAGACCTTCCGCTTGCATTGTTAGACTCTTGCTTGTCTTTTAATTAAGTTTCAGTTTTTCAGCATATGTGGGTGGCGGTATCTCATTCTGTTTCTGTTGCATTCAGTCTCCTCATTTATTACTTTTTAAAGCGAGTCTTGTATGTTAGTGCTTCTTTCTCTCTATATTAGTATATTAATTCCATGTTTGAAAAATTGACTTTCCTTCCTTTTAACCTGACACCTGTTTTAAATGTAAAATTCATTCATTCACTCACTGATTACCTTCTTAATCCAGCACAGAATCATTGGGATGCCTGTGTCTAACCCAGTGCACACATTCTCTCTCACATGGTATGCATGCCTGTAAACAATTTAGAAGATTTTCAATTTTTCTGTGAGACAGATGAGGTGTAGGGGAAAAAAAAACTAGACACCAAGCAAAAGTCATAAAACATCGTGTTTCTGATTGTTCTGATTTTTAGCAGCCATGTTTTGAACTTGGATTAATGGTTTCCTTCCCTTGCATTCATTTACATAAGGGGAGTGGTGATGTTTAAGTTCTAAACTCTTCCCAAATGTAGCTTATGCCTGTCGCTGTGAAATACGGGGCTAAAGCCTAGACTATGATCTAGGTAACCTAAATTCAGACAGTAGCTTGGGCACTGGTATGTCCAATTTTAGTGAGCATCCAATGCTGTCTCACTCACCCTAGTGGGGGGGGGGGGATTGCTCGTATGGCTGGTGAATCACCACCATTTAGGTGAAGATTGCATGGCACCAAAAAGCTAGACTGAGGTAGAATGGCAGACTGTAGCCTTCAATGGCTCGTGTGGAAGCATGCATGGGGAAGGATGCAACATCTTTTGGTAATGAGGGTACTCCCATAAATACCTGGGAATGGTTAGGAGTTTAATGAAAATACCCTCATATCCTGCACTTGGTGTAATATAGGCTGCTAAGAGGGTATGCGTGCCAGGTAGTTTGACAGCCTGTCGATAGTTAGTCCATTCTGAAACATGCATGACCTGACTTTAGGGATTGTGAGACCATACCCTCAGGCCATTGGAATGATGACGCCCTCATTAGTCAGAAAGAGGATTATATGGCATAGGCAAAGTCTTCCATGGTTGCCTTAATGGTGACCCCTTCCAGATGATTATCAGTCATCCAAAGCAGGGCCCCATGTATTAAGAACGAATGAGCCCAGGATCTATGGGAAAGGGGCGTGATGGTTGCTAGACATGGAGAGAAAAAACATGTAGAATACAAAATGTAGTTATGCCTTTTACATTGAATCAGTCCATATTACTACCCAACGTTTCCTCAGCAAGATGTACACAAAGGAAGAATTTTTGTTGACATCATCATCATCATCATTCTCTTTCGGCTTTTCCAGTTAGGGGTCGCCACAGCGGATCATCTCTTTCCATTTCTTCCTATCCTCTGCATCTTGCTCTGTCACACCAACCGCCTGCATGTCCTCTCTCACCACGTCCATAAACCTTATCTTAGGCCTTCCTCTATTCCTCTTACCTGGCAGCTCCATCCTTAGCATCTTTTTCCCAATATACCCATCATCCCTCCTCAGCACATGTCCAAACCAACGCAATCTCGTCTCTCTTGCTTTGTCTCCAAACTGTCCAACATGAGCTGACCCTCTAATATACCGATTCCTAATCCTATCCATCCTAGTCACACCGATTGCAAATCTTAACATCTTTAACTCTGCCACATCCAGCTCTGACTCCTGCCTTTTTGTCAATGCCACTGTCTCCAACCCATATAACATAGCTGGTCTCACTACACTCTTGTAGACCTTCCCTTTCACTCTTACGGATACCCGTCTTGTCACAAATCACTCCTGACACTCTTCTCCACCCATTCCACCCTGCCTGTACTCTCTTCTTCACCTCTCTTCCACATTCACCATTACTCTGAACTGTTGATCCCAAGTACTTAAACTCGTCCACCTTTACCAACTCTACTCCCTGCATCCTCACCATTCCTCTACCCTCCCTCTCATTTACACACATATATTCTGTCTTAGCCCTGCTGACCCTCATTCCTCTGCTCTCTAGAGCGTATCTCCACCTCTCCAGAGTCTCCTCAACCTGATTCCTACTCTCACTACAGATCACAATGTCATCTGCAAACATCATAGTCCACGGGCCTCCTGTCTGATCTCATCTGTCAACCTGTCCATCACCACTGCAAATAAGAAAGGACTCAGAGCTGATCCTTGATGTAATCCCACCTCCACCTTAAACGGATCTGTCACTCCCACTGCAGTCCTCACCACTGTCATACTACCCTCGTACATATCCTGTACCACTCTTACGCACTTCTCTGCCACTCCCGACTTCCTCATACAATACCACAACTCTTCTCTAGGCACCCTGTCATATGCTTTCTCCAAGTCTACAAAGACGCAATGCAACTCCTTCTGACCTTCTCTGTATTTCTCCATCAACACTCTCAGAGCAAACATTGCATCTGTAGTGCTCTTTCCTGGCATGAAACCATACTGCTGATCACTAATCATCACCTCCCTTCTTAACCTTGCTTCCACTACTCTTTCCCATAACTTCAAGCTGTGACTAATCAGTTTTATCCCTCTGTAGTTACTGCAGCTCTGCACATCACCCTTATTCTTAAAGATAGGTACCAAAACACTTTTTCTCCACTCCTCAGGCATCCTCTGACTTTCCAAAATTTCATTAAACAATCTAGTTAGAAATTCCACTGCCATTTCTCCTAAGCACCTCCATGCTTCCATTGGTATGTCATCTGGGCCAACAGCCTTTCCATTCTTCATCCTCTTCATAGCTGCCCTTACTTCCTCCTTGCTAATCTGTTTCACTTCCTGATTCACTATCCCCACATCATCCAACCTTCTCTCTCTCTCATTCTCTTCATTCATCAGCCTCTCAAAATACTCTTTCCATCTACTCAACACTCTCCTCTCTTGTGAGTACCTTTCCCTCACTATCCTTTATCACCCTTACATGCTGCACATCTTTCCCAGCTCTGTCCCTCTGTCTAGCTAATCGGTACAGGTCCTTTTCTCCCTCTTTAGTGTCCAATCTCTCATAACTCTCCATATGCCCTATCCTTAGCTTTTGCCACCTCTCTCTTTGCCATGCCTCATCTCCTTATACTCATGTCTACTTTCTTCATCTCTTTGACAATCCCACTTCTTCTTCGCCAGCCTCTTCCTCTGTATACTCTCCTGTACTTCCTCATTCCACCACCAGGTCTCCTTGTCCTCCTTCCTCTGTCCAGATGTCACACCAAGCACCTTTCTAGCAGTCACCCTTACTAGTTCTGCTGTAGTTACCCAGCTATTCGGTAACTCTCCACTGCCTCCCAGTGCCTGTCTTAACTCTTCCCTAAACTCCACTTCACAATCACCCTTTTTTAACTTCCACCATTTAATCCTTGGCACAGCTTTCACATTCCTCCTCCTCTTCTTGATCACCAACGTCATTCTACATACCACTAATCTATGCTGCTTAACTACACTTTCACCTGCCACCACTTTACAGTCTCCAATCTCCTTAAGACTCCATTCATAATTAATTGCTGAACTTTTATCTTTACAGGATTCCTTTTTTTCTTAAATTTCAAACAGCTTTTTCTTAGCTTTTGCTAAGATAAATCTATTCAAAGTGGCTGGTTAAATGTATTGTGTTCTGTCACAAACAAATATAATGAGCAACTTTCAGTTCCTGTTCAGTCAGGGCAGGTTTTGGATAGACTGTATTATAAAAGTGTTTTATTGCGACACACATGCCTTAGCTGTTTTTGAATAATTTCATGCTCTCTTCTTACACAGAGAATTACCTTCTGTAGGAACTCAAATAAAGGTTAAGCCACAAGATACTCGGGAGGCCTAAAAGGCAGCAGGGCTTAAAATGAATTTTGTAATGTATGAGTGAGAAAGACTGGTTAGATTATAAGTGACGTATAATGTTTGCAACTGGGAGTGTTTCAGTACGGTTTGTGATGCAAAATGCTTGTGAATTGGATTATGTCGGTGTGCTTTGTTTTCATTTATGTAAATATATGATTGTCTATGCAATAAGTGATGTTTTAATGAAAATGTTTCTTTTTTAAAAAAAAAAGCATGGATTGAATAATTTATGTAATATTGCTTAGGTTATATGATATATAGCAATATATGTGAAATACAATGTTTGTTATGTTAAACTTTTATATGAATGTAAATTTGCCTATGTCACAAGTGATACTTCAATAAAGGTCTTTGAAAAAAAAAAAGCCACAAGATACTCACCATAAAGACAGCTCTTTGGGAAGGGAGTTCTTTTTGCAGTAGATACATTGTAGTGATATCAAACTTGCATCTCTGGTAATGATAAGCTTTGCTGTTTCTTCCTTTCTGACATTCGGAGCTTCTTTCATCTTTTTGAAATACTTTTTGTCAGGTATTCCTTCATGAAATATTTAATGTTAAGTTGTCTATCTCACCTTCATTATGCTGGTTGGGTTCGGAGCCTATCCTCGGCTCCGACTCGGCCATCTTCAAAAGCTCGAGAGCTGCTTACTGGCTCAAGGCCCCCTATATCCCATGATGCCTGGCGCTAGATACCCAGATCTCGTTTGCCGCTTCTGCTGTGAGGTTGTTCTACTGGCTCAGGTCGTATAAAACTTTATTATTATTGTATTTTTCTTGTCAAAACTGCTAGTTTTTGTGTAGATTTAGTTGTTAAATTAGACTGTTGTATTGTAGCTACTTTTCTTTAGATTCCGATTACTTCTCCCAAGAAACTCATTGTTTGAGAGTTTCCCCTCCCCCCTTTCCTTACCTCAGAAGGGTTTTCCGTTTAAGTTAGAGGATAACCTTTTTCTCTCTATCTCATCTATATATATAAAAAAAAAATCCTTTATTATCACTGTTAGTGTTTAGTGATAGTTAAATATAGTTTTTGTTTGTAGTAGTACTTGCAGTTTGGTTGTGGTAACTGTAGTGTGTAATTCTTAGTGGCTAGTTACTTTAACATTTCTGTGTGTGTTTCTTGTCCTTAGTTTTCTTCTAGGATGTCCAAGGATCCTAAACCATCTGGATTCAAGAAGTGTGACTCATGCTGTCAGAAGATGTCTCTGACAGATGGTCACACTTCTTGTGTTTATTGTCTGGGTGCCGTGCACCTGCAGGACTCTTGCTCGATTTGCCATGCTTTCAGTCCAAGAGTCCTGCAGGAGCACAAAAACAAATTGATCCTAAGGGGTTTGCTTAAACCCCAAGATTCACCGGCGAAGTCTCAGCCCGTGAAATCTTCCAGGCCACCTAAACCTTCGGCTCCCAGTTCGGAGCTGTTGTTGGGTGAAGCCATACAATCTATCTCGGCTCCAGCTGGAACCGATGTTCCTCCCTCCCAGACATTCTTCGGAGCCATCTGAGAGTCGGAAAAGATCCAGGTCTCCTTCTCTGGAGTCGATACGTTCGGCTCCGAAGTCGCCTCTGCTCCAATCGGAGGGTAGTCATCCCACTCTTCTCGGTCCTCTAGACTTTTGGACCATGACGTGGAAAGAGTGGTCAGTAGGCTATTAAAATCGCAGGCCCTAGCCAAATGTTGTCCAGCCCCCCTCATCAGGTGTTGGCTCCGTCCACAGCTCTGACTCATCCTATGAGCTCGGAGCCAGAGTTCATTGGGGTTCAAGTCGTGGAACCGTCTGCTCCGATACCCTCTCCTTTGTTTCGAGGGGGCGAGTGGCATCGGACCCTTGTCCGACCCCACTCTCCTCCATGGGGCTTCGGCTCAGGTGAGCTCGGCTCCCACATCTGCCTCGGAGCTATCCCCCTCGGTGCGGGGAGGGGTTCTGGTTTCTTCGGAACCGGAGCCCTCTCTGCATCCGGGCAGGGACGCCTTCAAGGTGATGAGTGTACTGGCCCCCGAGTCAGTCCCATGATCGACCCCATCGGCTCCTCCCCCTAGGGTGCCTGCGTCAGCCTCTGCCCCTCTTCCAGACTGCAATCGTGGGGATCCAGCACTCCAGGACACCCCATTGGGTGTATCCTCCTCTTCCGAGGCCTCCCCTGATCATTCAGAGGAGCCACCTCGCAAGGGGAAATGCAAGACGAAGCATGTTGACTCCCCCGAGTCTATCACATCAGATACCGACTTAGAGGAGTCGGAAGGGTCCCCAAGATCCCCCTCTGAAGATGTCTCCTTCTCAGACATCCTAGAGATGCTTAGGCAGAGGGGGAACTGGACTGCCCTAAGCCCTTCTGAGGATGAGTCGGTATTCCTGGACGCGTTTGGACCCAGACCTTCCACCTCCTGGGTGTCTCCGCCTTTCGACCCACTGATGTCTGTGGTGGCTTGGAATGTGTGGACGGCTCCAGACACAGTGGAACCAACCCTTTGAAGACCTGCCAAATTCATTACTGCAACGCAGGACAAACAGTTCTTGACCAAAGGTGTCCCCGTTGATACCATGGTGGTAGCGGCAGCCACAAAGAAGGAGTTGGCTGAAACTTCATCTGTCCATCCCCCTAACAAGGGGTCCAGGACGATGGACAGATATGGGAAGCGGATGTTCTCTTCAGCGGCCTTTTCTATGCGGTCCCTGAATTACTTGTGCCACTTTACCCGTCTTCAGAGGGATCTCCTGAAAGAGCTTGGAGATACCCTCCAAGATCCATCAGCTGAGGGGGCCCAGGCTAAGGCAGCCTCCCAGATGGCGACTCTTAATTCAATGGTAAACTCCTCCATGAGGCTCATTTCGTATGCAGCCAATGGTGCGAGTAGAGCCGCAGGCACAGGCATGGCCCTAAGGAGGCACTCTTGGATGCGGCTATGTAACTTTGCGGAACCTTTCAGAGCGTCTTTCACCAACACCCCTTTTGATGGTTCTCCTCTCTTTGGATCACAGGTGAAAGATACCCTTACCAGGTGTGAGCAGGAAGGCAAGACTCTCTCTGCCATAGGAGTCCATTTTTCCACTCCTTCCAGACCATATCCTAAGGGTCAGAAGAGTGGAAAGATGTGGTTCCGGAAATCCCAAGGAGCCTTGCCTGACGCACGTGGTGAGTTCCCATCCAGGGGCAGAGGAGGGAACAATAACAGATGCTGCCCTCATGGCAGAGGGGGTCCGCAAAATCAGGGAAGCAGAGAATCTTTCTCTGAGAAGCCCTTTCAGCATCCCTGAAGGGTTGCCTGGCTGCCCACCTCTGGAGGTAGTTGGGGTGAAGATTATCGCTGTACCCAAGAGCCTGGCAAGACATAACACAAGACAAATGGGTACAGTCACTCATATCCGGAGGCTACAGAATTCTCTTCCTTCGCACCCCCTTAAGGTCAAACAAGTCCCTTCCAGACGTTCCACCCAGTCTAAGGGACCAAGCAGTGCAAGAAGTCTCAAAACTGCTAAGAAAAAGGGTCATCCAGCAAGTCCCAGCAGACCAACAAGGGTCCGGAATTTACTCAAGGTTCTTTTTGGTACCAAAAAGACAGGGGACTGGAGACCCATTCTGGATCTCAGCAGACTGAACAGGTCTGTACAAAGAACGAAGTTCCGGATGGTCACGCTACAGTCCATTTTGCCCTTCCTGGGTCAGGACAATTGGATGTCCTCTATAGATCTTCAGGATGCATACTACCACATCAAAATGGACAGAAGCTCCAGAAGATTCCTTCGCTTCCGGCTGGGAGCCAGCCATTATCAGTTCAGAGCTCTGCCCTTTGGTTTCACCACAGCCCCCAGGGTGTTTACCAAATGTATGGCAGTAGTTACTGCTCATCTGAGACTGCAAGGATTCCAGGTGTTTCCATATCTCGACGACTGGCTCCTCACTGCTACCACCAGACATCATCTTCTGCGAGCCAGAGACTGCACTATCGACACTTCCTCCAGGCTAGGTATCACAATAAATTTCAAAAAGTCTGCATTGTCGCCCTGTCAATCTGTCACCTTTTTAGGCGCAAATTTAAATACTAAAGACATGTTAGCGAGCCTCCCACCAGACAGGCTGTTAGTGATTCGTCAGCATGTGAAGATTTTATTAGCATGCAAAAGAATTCAAGCCAGGTTTGTCCTTCAAACTCTGGGTCTCATGGCAGCAGCGATCGTACTTGTCCCTCTAGCTCGTTTTCACATGAGGATTCTCCAGTGGCTTCTTTTCACCCAATGGTCCTTCCATCAGCTTCCCATGTCTTACATGATTATGATCACACAAGCTGCAAAAGAAGCACCTTGCATGGTGGATGGCCTCCACATCAGTGCTCCACGGCAGACCAATTGTTCTCCTCCCTCCAGTTGCTACAGTGACCACGGACACCTCCCTGATCGGGTAGGGGGGCATTATCAGGGCAGAGCAGTCCAAGGCACCTGGCAACCTCACGAGTACCATCTGCACATAAATATCTTGGAGATGAGGGCCGTGCTCTTAGCGTTGCAGGCTCTTCAGGACTCTCTTCCTACCGGGACCATTGCAATTCAAACGGACAATATGTCTGTAGTGTGGTACATCAACAAGCAGGGCGGAACCAGGTCCTACCCCCTATGTCGAGAAGGACTCAGACTCTGGCAGTGGGCGATCTCTTCCCAGTGGTTTCTGATTGCAACGCACATCCCTGGGAGGTCCAACGTCATAGCAGATAGACTGAGCAGAGCAATTCTCATGCCTCACGAGTGGTCTCTGAACCAGGTAGTTGCGGACCAAATCTTCCGCAAATGGGGCCAACCTTGCTGCGACCTTTTTGCAACTCCCTTCAACAGCAGGTGCAGCAATTTCTTCTCTCTCCTTCCACTTCCCGGGCAGTCCCCCAGAGACGCTCTAGCCCATGATTGGCCTCGGGGACTTCTTTATGCATTCCCTCCTTTTCCCCTAATCCCGAAGCTAATTCAGAAAGCTACCATATTGGGTTGCAAAATGATCCTCATTGCTCCTTTCTGGCCTCGATAAATATGGTTCCCGTTCCTGCATCGCTATCTTCTCGAGCAGCCTTGGACCCAGGACCTAGTTCCAGACCTCCTGATTCATCAATCGGGCGGGCTGCACCAATCCCTACGCTCTCTCCAGCTCACGGCTTGGTTGCTCCACTTCCAACTTTAGCCAGGCTTCCAGATATCTCCCCCTCTGTGCGCGAAATCATTTTGTCATCACACAAGTCTATGACTAGAAAAACTTACGCTAGTAAGTGGAAACGTTTTTCTTCCTGGGCAGAGGCTAAAAGTATAGACCCCTTTTCAGCCCCTGTACACTGCATTTTGGAATTTCTTGCGGAACTTTTCCATGCTGGGTCCGCTTCCGCTACAATTAGGGTTCAGTTAGCTGCAATTTCAAATTTTCACATTGGCCTGTTGGAAAACCGTATCGTGTCTCATAAGCTGTGTAAAGCTTTTCTCAAAGGAGCCACTCTGCTCAGGCCCCCAGTGAGAGATCCTCCACCACCATGGGATCTAAATTTGATTTTAGCTTCTGTAGATTTGCCCCATTTTGAACCTGCAGCTTCTTGTTCATTGAAGTTCTTATCTTGGAGAACCCTTTTTCTGGTAGCTATTACTTCAGACAGAAGAGTTTTGGAACTACAGGCTCTTTCTATCCGTCCCCCATACATCGTGTTCCACAATGACAGGGTTGCTCTTAGGACTAATCCGTCCTTCCTTCCTAAGGTCTCTTCAGAGATTAATTTGAATCAGTCCATAGACCTTCCTGTGTTCTTTCTAACCACTCCAACAGGGCGGAATATAAGTTGCATCAGTTAGATGTTCACAGGCAGCTATGCTTTTATTTACATAGAACCAAGGACATTAGAAAATCAGATCAACTTTTCCTGTCTTATGCAGTAGGTAAACAAGGTCTTCCAGTCTCCAAGGTAACCTTATCCAGGTGGTTGACTTCTATCATCACATTCATATATAAACTGAGGAATAAAGAATTGCCAGTTAAACCAAAAGGTCACTCCACCAGAGCTATAGCTACTTTGGTGGCCTTTCAGGCTAGGTTGCCCATGGAATCTATTTGTGCTGCAGCTACATGGGCCACCCCACACTTTCATTTCGCATTACAAGTTGGATTTGGTTTCCAGGAGCAGAGCTGATTTTGGTTCCACTGTTCTGAAGAGTCTTTTCTGATGAGCCACCCAGGATTTTAGGTGCTAGGGACGCTGCCCCAACCAGCAAGAATGAAGGCGAGATAGACAACTTAACATAAGAAGTTATATACCTACCATAACGTTCCATGTTAGTTGTCTTCTCGCCTTCTTTCTTGCGTCCCACCCTCCATCCCCCTATCTTAGTGGACTGAGAAGAGTTGTTCTTGATTTTTCACTGGCTGAGTCTTCTCTGGCTATTCCTTTCTGACTAGTAGTCTCTCCAGTAGGATTTATGCATTCTAGGATAGGATTCCTTTATTATTATGTCTGCAGTTAGACTTACCAAATGAGATCTGGGTATGTAGCGCCAGGCATCATGGGATATAGGGGGGGCCTCGAGCCAGTAAGCAGCTCTCGAGCTTTTGAAGATGGCCGAGTCGGAGCTGAGGATCGGCTCTGAACCCAACCAGCAAGAAAGAAGGCGAGAAGAAGACGACTAACGTGGAACATTATGGTAGGTACATAACTTCTTTTTTTGTCACATCTATCCACTCACTGTTTTGATTCAGAAGAACTGAAGGATGGATTTAGTTGCACCTGGTTTATAGACTCAGGTGGATTCTGTCAGTGTCTGAGTACTTGTTATATCGTAAGGCTTAAGTACCGCTTAAGGATCCTACTGTGCCATCTGCAGCATGAACTCTTCTCTCCAAGATCAACGTTGGTGAGTACCTCATGTAACATTGATGTGTTGGTAGTGGGATATTACAGTTTCACTATTATGGCCATTTATGTGATAGCTGTTTTTGGAGAATAGCTGAACAGTTGTGTTGTAGTTACATTTATTTGTTATTTTAAAGATCCATACTGGATATTTTATATTAAAATATCACTTAAGACATGGGCACACGTACAGTAATAGAAAAGAAGAGAAAACCAACCAAGCTATATTAACATTTTTAAATTTACACACATTATACATTACATCTTTTCTTTCTTTCTTTAGAGCAACTGTCTTTCAGTTCAGCATTTCATAAATCATTCATTTTGTGTCTTCCCTTAAACTTCACCTCTCTTCCTGAACATTAGTTTGCTATGTATTGTTCCCATAAATTCCATTTTTTTATGTAGTTTGCTTCTTCTCTTATCTAAGGATCCCTTTTTCAGTTCTTTTATCTCTTTTACAATATTCTCCTAATACAGTTAGTTCAGATTTTGAGTTCCAGTAATTGCTTTTTTTGGGCTGTAGACTTAATTAAACTTAATAAGGTCTTACTATGCCTAGGTAATTCAGATCCTGTGTCCCAGCTCATTTCCTTAGTTACAGCCATTTGTTGTAGGGTATTTTTTAAATTTGCCAACTCATTATACTCCCAAAAAAAACATGTTCCCAGTTATCTCTTTCTTCCCCCATCAAACCTCCAGCATTTGCTATCTTACTCAGGAAAAATTCTTAGAAGTCTGCTTGGTTATAAAAAATACCTTTGAAAACACTTCCAAGAAAAATATTAAACCTTCTGGATTTTGTTGCCTACTTGGGAGCCATATGTATGTCCCCCTTTGTTCACTTGTAAATTGCTTTTCCAGTCTCTCTTCCCAATCTCTTCTAACCTCCTATGATTGATTCTTATAGATATCATGCAATATTTTTGGGAAACACATTTGAAAAGAGTTTTACTAGTGGATCTCATTTTCCTAGCTAAATGGACACTTAAGCACAAGTCAGTGTTTGAAAAAAAACTGTATGTTTAAAGTACTTAACATTTGTTTGAAAAAGTTCAGCATCAACAGACTGGTAGTTTTATTTTTTTGTTAAAACGTTACCTTGTGGAGGACATTCATTAAGGTAACAGTGCAACTAGCAGCTATTTTAGAGCTGTGTACCAGGGATTTGTAAAATTATTTAGAAGGCAGGAATTGGTTAAAATTCAGTTACTCGCTATCCCAAGGAAATCTGACAGCTAAAACAAAAAGTAAAGAGCAAAAAAAGTCAGGGGGAGCCAAGTCCTATACTTAAAACCACTGGAATTAATGACCCATATCAGCAGCTTGGAAAATTGGTAGGAAGAAAGGCTTTAAGCAGTCAGTGTAGGACAAGGGTGTTCATGCCCTGAATTCTCCTCATGAGAAACTTTTGTGGGTGTTACAACTGTTGCAAGTGTCTGGTTAGATGCATTGTATTCAATGACAGGTCTGATCAAGGCGGAGTGGAGTGGTAATGTAACTTCCTTGGGCCTTGGATGCCATGCCCTTGCCTGTGAGTTGGGCAACATAGAATGATTTTCTTATTCTCTTAGCTACGTATTACTGTCTACATATGTTCCTGGATCCCTTACTGTGAGTCCACTCTTAGGGGTGTTTACATTGACAGTTTCCCAAAGGTCATTATAATGCATTTTTAGCATTGAGTTTTAGGGCATGGCTTTGGTTCCATTCACTTGTCTGGGTTAAAACTACTTGCAGGATGTTTGTGTCTTGGGAGAATCTGTAATAGCTCCCAGTTTACAGTCATCTGCGAACTTGGTGAGCCATAGGCCTTTAACGTTAGCCTTGAGTTCTGAGATATAAATGCCAAACAGGAGCAGGCCCAACACTGAGTCCTGGGGTGCACCACTGATGACTGGTCTCTTGGCGGAGGTGTTCTCACCAATGGGTCCTGTCTATGAGTCAGCCAGCAATCCAGCGAGTCATGTTTGGGTTCACGCCTAGCTCAGAGAGCTTGTCAACAATGCCTGAGTGGGGTTTTATATCAAATGCCTTAGCCATGTCAAGATATATGCAGTATGCACTGTTTTACCCTCTTTCATTGCCTTGGTGACCATCTCAAAGAAGTCTACCAGGTTAAGTATGTATGACCTCTTAAATCTACAGATTTTCACAGAATGTCCAGATTTTTGCCTCATATTTTTGGTCTTTTCCTCACAAAAATTGTTTTTTGACAAATCAATGGGATAATGATAAGGATTAAAGTCACTAAATAATGACATGCATTTGAGTTTCAGACTTCATATCCTTCAGAAAGTACATGCGAACACAAATCATGATACTCTAGCAAATCTCTAAGTTTATAAGAGCAATATTTTAAATGCGTCCCTATTTTTGGGCCTTTGTTCCATTATGTCTGTCTTTGTCCAGATGTCTTGTATTAAGAGGTACAGGCAGGACCTAAATGAGCTATGTAATGCTGGACTGAAAGTGATAGGGTAGATTATAAGTGATGTGTAATGTTTGCAACTGGGAGTGTGTCAGTATGGTCTATAATGTAAAATAGTTGCAACTAGGATTGTGTTGGTGTGGTTTTTTTTTTTCATGTTTATAAATGTATGATTGCCTATGTTGTAAGTGATGGTTTAATTAAGATGATTCTTGTTAAAAAAAAAAAAAAAACAAGAATTTTTATAATTTATGTAATGTTGCTTAAGTTAGATGATATATATCAATATATGTGAAGTGTAATATTTGTAAACATGAACTTGTTAATACAGTTTGATTAGTTTTATATAAATGTTAATTTGCCTATGTCACAAGTGATAATACAATAAAAGTGTTTAAAAAATACAGAGAACCCCTATACCCAAAGAAGGGAAGGATGTTACTGACCTTGTATCTGTATTGAATCACGACTATGAAGTCTCTGAAAAATTTGGTTAAAAGATTGTCAAGAATACTCCCCAAAATACAGACGTATATCAATATATGGCTTTATAGGAGGAATGGAAGTGTTCAGTATCATCATGAAGACCTTGATGCAATGGATACAAAGATAAAATAAATGTGTGTGTTTGTGTATATATGTGTGTGTGTGTATATATACATATATATATATATATATATATATATATATACTGTTTATAAGGTTAGATGCTATAAAAGTTTTTGGCAGGGTAAGCTGAGAACTTATCCAGACAGGTGCCACAACTAGAACGACCACAGAGATACCTTACTAAAAGTATGTCCTGTGTGGACTGACTCACAACACTGCCACTGTATTCTGTGTCCTATAAACTTTTGAGAAGTGATCTGTGTCTGGCATACAAAGCATCATTTGACCCAATTCTAATGGATTTACTCTGCATCATTAAGTGAAATGGCATCAGAAATAGTTGGTCTAGGGATCTAAACTTCTGCAACATCAGTGGTATGGTTTGAAGTGACAGGTACATCTCACAGAGGATACTTCTGCCTTGAGGCATACTCACCATCCATGTAAACCAAAGTTCATCCCTGTCCATATTCAAACACAAACTGAACTTATGGATGGAAACGTTACCCCAAGACAACCCCCTGTATTAGTAATGGACAGAGACAGCTCCTAAGTACTTTATCCCATGTATATGTCCTCTCAAAGCATCTATGGTATGATCTCAGTTATTCTCACTATGGGTAATATAATTATTGACCATAAAGGGATAGGTTAATTCAAGCACCAAAAGGGAAACTGGCTAGGCTTAAAACGGACTGCTAGGGTAGATAGGCTAGTACTTACCTATGAATCTATGAAAATTTATGATGGAGATATTAAGAGCTTCTGGTGTTCTTAAACACTGATACAGCATTACTATCCCAAATAAATGAAGGCCAGAGGTCTGTCTGAAATGCAGTGAAAAGCTAACCTGCCCTCTTTCTACTCTTCTATTCACCCTTTATTTGGAACCCCTGACAAAAGAGTTTACAGTCTCAAATAACAGGATGTAAGGAGAGGACAGACAAATAAGAAAGCATTATTAGCAGATGATGATGTGTATATATTGTCAGCCCAGAGAAAGATCTAGAAATTCTGTTTAAAATCTTAAGGAAATTTAGTCAGTACAGAGAAGGTCAGAAGGAGTTGCATTGTGTCTTTGTGGATTTCGAGAAAGCATATGACAGGGTGCCTAGAGAGGAGTTGTGGTATTGTATGAGGAAGTCGGGAGTGTCAGAGAAGTATGTAAGAGTGGTACAGGATATGTACGAGGGTAGTGTGACAGCGGTGAGGTCTGCAGTGGGACTGATGGATGCGTTTACGGTGGAGGTGGGATTAAATCAAGGATCAGCTCTGAGCCCTTTCTTATTTGTAATGGTGATGGACAGGTTGACAGACGAGATCAGACAGGAGTCTCTGTGGACTATGATGTTTGCAGATGACATTGTGATCTGTAGTGAGAGTAGGGAACACGTGGAGGAGAACCTGGAGAGGTGGAGATATGCTCTAGAGAGAAGAGGAATGAAAGTCAGCAGGACTAAGACAGAATATATGTGTGTGAATGAGAGGGAGGATAGAGAAATGGTGAGGATGCAGGGAGTAGAGGTGGCGAAGGTGAATGAGTTTAAGTTCTTGGGATCAACAGTTCAGAATAATGGTGAGTGTGGAAGAGAGGTGAAGAAGAGAGTACAGGCAGGATGGAGTGGGTGGAGAAGAGTGTCAGGAGTGATTTGTGACAGATGAGTACCAGTAAGAGTGAAAGGGAAGGTCTACAAGAGGGTAGTGAGACCAGCTATGTTGTACTGGTTGGAGACAGTGGCATTAACAAAAAGGCAGGTGGCAGAGTTAAAGATGTTAAGATTTGCACTAGGTATGATGAGGATGGGCAGAATTAGGAATGGGTATATTAGAGGGTCAGCCCAGGTTGGAAGGTTTGGAGACAAAGCCAGAGAGGCAAGATTATGTTGGTTTGGACATGTGCTGAGGAGGGATGCAGAGTATAATGGGAAAAAGATGCTAAGGATGAAGCTGCCAGGTAACAGGAAAAGAGGAAGGCCTAAGATAAGGTTTATGGATGTGGTGAGAGAGGACATGTAGGTGGTTGGTGTGACAGAGCAAGATGCAGAGGACAGGAAGAAATGGAAACAGTTGATCTGCTGTGGCGACCCCTAACGGGAGCAGCCAACAGAAGTCAGTCAGTCAGATATAAGATTAACAAATGGCAAAAGCACCTGTAGTAAACATTGTACCTATTCAAAACTTGATGTAAGAATTTCTATTTCTTTGGAGGCAAGAAAAGATATGATGTTTAGCAATAAGTTTAAGGAAGGATATGCAGATTGCAGCAGAGGAGACTTGGAAAGAAACTGGGCAAAAAAAAAAGTTTTTAAAAACTAAGGTAGGAGAAAGTTAACCAGTGGATATGGACAGTAAAGTACACACAGTGAAAATAATCTTAGTTTCTGTTGAACAGTCCTTCTGTTACTTTCAATCAAGAGAAATCTGTAACAGAATTAAAAAGGATATTAAAGAATCCATATGGGAAAGAGTACAGTGGGATAAGTTGACACTGGCATCAGAAGGGGAGGGAGAATTGGGAATATCAGACTGAGGAATACTATAAGGCCATGCAGTTAGGATTATTTTGTTTTAGAAAATGGAATTTATGTATGCAAATGGAAACAGATGATGAAAAATTAAGGGGGGTTAGTCAAAACAGATTAACCGTTGGAACTGTAGAAGGCAGTAGCAAAAGAGAGTAAAAATAAATATGCACACTATCTTCAACAAAACATCAACCATGTTTTTAGTAAAAAAGAAATTAAGGACAGAAAAACTTTAATACTACCCATAGGCAGAATAAAACCTAGAGATGGGGAGAAATCAGGTCAGAGCATAGTAGATATAGGGAAAAGAGAAACCATGAGCTTAGTTTCTGAGAAAAGATGCTGAAAGAGGGAATAAGATATTCAATTGGGAAAAAGCTAGGTTGGCATTTGATTTATGATACAGAATGCTTTGAAAGATACTGCAAATATATAGCAAAAAATAAGACAGGCTGACACTTGTGGATTATCTCAGAAGCCAAAATAGATGCACCTTTTGAAAATAAATTAATAAGCAGGGTTTATAATGTAGAATAGTGGTGTGAACCAAGCAAGCAGACAGAATTAGAGTATACTAGAGTCAGATATTTCAAAGGCAAATTTCTAAGGAGAAATGGACAGAAATATATGTGCTATTCCTAGATGCATGGCAAAATCTAGGATTCTGGAAGTTTACAGAATTCAATGGATGTGTCTTTTCATCAATATGTGTGTATACACCTGATAATATTACAACATATGTTCCCACAAGCAAATAGTGTGGGTTGAAGGTGTAAAAGTATGGAAAATGAGACTTGGGAACATAGCTTTTGGGATGGTGAAGAATTACAAACCTTATAAGCAGGGACAACAGGTAATTATAAGTACAATTCTGTGAGAACAGTTACTCCTTAATAAAGTTATGATGCTGTTCAGATGTGTTAAGGGACATTATCCAAAATACTAACATAGGTATCTCTAGATGATTGTGAGAAAATGAAAAAATAGACAAGTCTGCCATGCAAGAACTTAGGAAAATTATGACAGAGACTAAATAAGCAGAATGGAGAAAGAGTATGGCACAAAGTAGAAGATTAATCAACAAATGCAGTAAATGGGATTCATTTTAAAATAATAAAGGGTTCAGAAAGAAAACTCACTGGACAACTGGATAAATAAGCGTACTTAATTCTCTCTAAAGGAACATGTGTAGAAAAAGGCTGTCAGTAAGAAAAGAGGAAAGGATAAGTGAACAAATGTGGTATGAGATGCGATGGGTCACGATGCACATGGTGGTTGTTTTTTTTTTTATTTCAGCGTAAGTGTGTTTACTATAATACAGAATATAAATGACAGCCTGTAAGAATGCTGAGGACTGCACCTATTAATGTTAGTTATGAATATATCTATTTTTGTAAGACTTGCATGTAAAGTGTTAAAAAGGAAGAATGTTATAATTGATTTAACCTAAGATGACTGAAAAACAAGAGTCATGTATAACTTGGTAAGGCCTGTTCTTTGGTAGGCAGAAAAGTCTGCCTATACTGACCAGAAATAGGGAAGATTTGTTTCTCCCTGTTGTCTCTGCTGGTAATGGGTCCCTGACTTCCTCTTTATAAGCTTAGAAATTTGCTAGAATAACAGGATTGGTGTTAGCTTGCATTTTCTGAAAGAGACAAAATCTGAAACTCAAATGTGTTTCATTTAAGTAACTTCAGTCCTCGGTGATTTTCCCGTAAGCAGCAAATTTTATGAGTAATGGACTAAATATATGAGGCAAAAAATCTGGACAGTTGCGTGGCACAGAAGGGGAGTGCAAACATAAGAAATTGAGTTGCACTGTCTTTTTTACAGTGCTCACCAAGTGTTGTGCGCATTTGAAAGGTGACAAAACACACTTTTTTTTTTCTGTAACCAGTAGTACATGGAGCAGATAAAGCTCCATGCACTACAATAAGTTATGATTGGGTCCCTGATCATAGCCCTTAATTATGTGTTCTCTACATGTATGCCAAGATTCACCTCTCAAGCTTTGCTTTCCAAGTGAATTTCTTGGCATACATGTCATGTGTGCATAATAAACAGATTATAATTGGTGACTGGTCACAATCCTGTATATTGTGTGTATTCTATAGGCTGAATTAACTGCTGAAATGTTGTTCAAAATGTCATACCTTTGGAATTGCATTTAATAAAAGCTCTCTCTAAAAAAAAAAAAAAAAACCTCCCCTTTAAGAACTTGTCATTTTTCTGTGCATCATTATCCACACCATATCAAATTTAGGAGCTCCCCCTAAAGACACTAGGTAGCTCATTCATTTTATACTATCTTAAGTCTTATTCATCCTTTTTGTCACTGGTTCAGCTGCAAGATTTCAGTTGTTCCTAACAACCATTTTTAGCCAATGGCTGCTGAGATACCTGGGTAAAATGTGCTGTGGTAACCACATCACAAACCTGTAGTCCAAGTAGCACTAGTATCACCCCTTTCTGTAAGTGTTAAGTTTGATTTGAGAGGCAAGAGAGTGAACAACTTTAGAATCCATATTGTTGTCTTAATTAGCTGAAGATCTTTCCATGACTGAGTTAGAAGCTTGCGCAGATCCCTCTAGGAGATCATACATTATGATTTTGTTTGCTGTCGCTTGTGTAGAGTACAAAATTCATGTAGCAACACATTTTGCAGTCAGACTTCTGATTTTGTAGAATATATCATCTTGCTGGATTTTCAAGCATTTGAATGCACCTGTCAACACACACACACACACACACACACACACACACACACACACACACACACACACACATCGGAAATGCCAGCCAAGTACTGCTGCAATTGATGGCCGTCCTCTTATATAAAGCAGCAGTGGGCCATTCCGACTTCAGTTGTACTCCTTGCTTCTGAAGCTTTATTCCCTAAACTGCCATTTTCATTTGCGTATAATTTGCTGTTCATTTGATCTACTTTTTAATTAATCAGTGACGTCCATTTTGCTATTTTCAAACTTTTAAGGAATAATTATTTGACATTGCCTGTAGAGAGCTGTTTGTTGTGTGTACTGACTTTCCCACTGACGTCTTGAAAATTACTCTACAGTTGTGCAAAATGACATTTGCATTGGAAATTGTTTGTGAGTTCTCTGTGAGTTGTCCGATCCATCACACCTTCTTGAAGCTGGCTGTGTAATTAATGCAGTTGATGCAGAAATCACAAAACCCAAAGGTAAAGGAGAGTCAGTGACGATCAGTCTGATTTTCACTTTTGAAGTGTTGAGCCCTTCATGAGGTGGAGTGATGTAAGTTACTCTCAGAGGAAGTTAGTCTTTTGAAAAATGTTAAATGAAATCATTGTATAAAATGCCAATGTCCTTTTATAAAGCGAATGTTTTTGAGGAACCTTTGATTGTATAAGTAATAGTTACTTTTAAGGTTATGTATATTTCAGTAGTGAGAAACAAAAGAAAAGCCCTGAAAAAAAGATACTTCTGTTTTTTTCCCCCAAGTGAAACTTTGCCATCAAACATTAAAACGGATGCATCGTTCTGTAACACACACTTTGTATATAATTTCTGAAGCCATAGTAAAAGTGTCTAGAGCAAAGCAGACATGAGCAATGAGCAAAAGGTGTTTTATCCTACTTGTCAATAAAGACAAAAAACATTGCTTAGAATACATAGCTCAAAAATAAGTCACAAATAATTATAAGTAATATTGCAGATGGGTGAACTCTAATTTCAAGTGAACCAGTACAAACTCCCTTAGAAGTGCTCACCCCCCACCCCCAAGGCAAGCAAGACTCATCTTAACTGGGTGTTTCGTCTCATGCTGTTTGAGCTAAGTCTTCCACTTAATATTTATTTTTTCTTGGCATATTTCCACTCCGCACCTCTGTTTAACACTAGCTGTTTTCTTCAATATTCCTTGTATTTCATTGATAAGAGGATTCTGTGATTTTCACTTGAGAGTTAAGGTGTTTTTGTCAGCTAGTATAATTATCATTGTTAAGGACCTCTCTCCCCTGTGCCTTTTCAATAACTGCTCAAGAGAAACTGATCTGTTGCTAAATCTTACCTGTAGAAATACATTTTTCCCCAGTAAATGTTGCTGTCATTGCCTGAAAGCATCAAATGAGAGCATTCATAGAATGTGTGGCTCAAGGTCCTGCCTCCCCCTGACATCTCCAACAACTATTTATGGATCCTGGGAACATAAAATTGAATCTCTGTGGTTTATAAAATTATTTGTGGAGACTTTTCCCCCCAAATATTTAAAATTTCCTCAGAACTGCTGCTGCCCTTGTACTTTGTAACACACTGTTCCAGGCTTCCTGACTGATATTGATTGTATGTAGCTCTCCCAGTTGAATAAGGGTCTACCTTTTTTCCTTCCTCCCTCAAAACTTTATATAGTCTGCGTACTATTCTCTCTCCCATTGAGAACCCCCCCCCCCCCAGTTAAAGATTATCGAACCTGATAGAGATATGATTCTCTTCCCTTTAGTCACTAGTGCAACATAGTCCAACCACATGGGCCATCCCACCACCTTCTGTTGAGCTGACTGTTAAAAGAAACCACATTTGAACAGCTACTCAATAGGTCTCCTTATCTGAAACACCAAGCTCTTCACGCTCTAAATATTTAGATCTGATGTTGTCCAGTTCATTCCTCCTCACTGATGGGTCTCAGGATCTGATATCAGATCCAGTTCAGCTGCTTTACAAGACTATGATCCAAGCCATGAGCTCCTCCCTCTCCCATGAAGGCTCACACTTCCTCTAACTCCTCAGATCTCATTTACCGCCATCCAGCACAGATGTAATTCCATTGCCTCGAGCACAGATAAGGGATTCTTACCATTTTATCTATCTTTATTGAACTTTGCTGAACTTATTTCATAGTTTTTTCCTGTCTTAATCTCTCTTAACTAAACCTCTCCTCCAAAGTAGTTAGTTTTTGTGTGCATTAGGGTTTCATCCCCCCATGCTATCTTTATTAGTCTGACCATTGGTCATTCATTCTCGTTTTTCACCTTTTCTCTAGTATATATTAAAAAAAAAAAAAAAAAACTTTACCAGTATTTTTATTTTATTTGCTTCTTTTGCTTGGTACCTTCTCTTTGCTGAGAGTGTGTTTAAGTGATATGGCTGAGAAGTCAACAGTGTTCAAAAGATGCACTTCTTTTGGACGCAAGATTCTGAATTCGGATGCCCACAAGAGGTGCATCTGCTGTCTCGGGCCTGGGTACTTAGAGGCCGACCGTGATATTTGGACGGCCTTTAATCCTCCCACCTTATCAGACCATAGAAACAAGCTAATTTTGAGTGGTCTGCTACCAGGTTCTGGGGCACAAACCACCTTGACTCCTATGACTTCTAAGGAGTCGAAGCATTACCCCTCAGCATCCCCGGGGACTATACCTTCGTCCCAGAAAAGAGACAAAAGTTGTCAGATCAAACTGCCTCAGATCCAGTCAATATCCATTCCTCATCGGATCCAAGAGGTTTCTTTGATCTGACAGAACTGACTATGACAGTTCCTTGGATCTGAACCTTATCGGGTCCTAAGACTTTGGGTCCAAATGCCCCTTTGGATCTGTCAGACATCATTAAGATTTGAAGTTCCCCATTTTCTAACAAATCCCCCTTGGATCCAAAGCCTTAAGATCAGAGGTCTTGGAGCCGTACACTGACTCAGAGCAAGTCACCATCCCTGGCTCTGACTACTCAGACCAGTCATTCTCCTGCCAAGTGTACTCATTCTTCAGCCTCCCCTAGATTCTCTCAGCTTTCCTATACAGATATGGACAGGATGATGCAGAGTTTCACCAAAGTTCAGATTCAGTTGGGGATTCTGCCGTCTCTGTCCCTTGAGAGCTCCAACTGCTATAGTACAAACTCCTCTTTCAATCTGACTGTCAGCTTCAGAAACCCAGGATCTGGTTTATTGGAGAGAAAGAGCTATTGTTGGAGCTGAGGATGTATCTTTCCTCAACTCCATCATTGTCCCAGACCAGCTCTGCTTGACGCTTTAGGAGCATTGCAGGTCCTGGACCCAAGTCTTCAGTGTTGACTCTACGGTGATGGCCTCTGCTTTGATTTTGTTCCCTCTCTTCCCCTAGGGGCATCAGCCCTCAACAGTACTGGTCTGGTGCTATCTGTAGGCACTGGATTCAAGGTGGGTTCTACCTTTTCTCCTTCTTTGGCAGCTTCAGTTTTGGGGGGGGGAGGTCCCTGGGTTTGATTGCTTTTCGGGTGGCATAGAGGACTTTCTCCAGAGCTTGAGATGCCCCTCCTCACCACCTGGATCCCACCCAGTCACCTTCCCATTCATCCTGCCTGTAGTCAACCCCTGCAAGAAAGCTTCCAGGCCTTTCTTTCACAAGGGGTTTCAAATTCCTCTACTGAGCTTCCCACAGGGGAGGTTCATCAGAAGAAACAGTGCGAGAAGGAGCACTTGGACTCCCCTTTGGAGTCCTTGACCGAAGACACAGACTTTGATGAGGCAGAAGGGTCCCCTGATCTTCACCCGACAACATCTCCTTTAGAATTATTTTAGAAATCCTGAAGCAAAAGAGTGGATTGTTATTCCAACCCACTTCTTCTGAAGAGTCGTGTTCCTGGAGGCCTTTGGGACGTGCCCATCTATGTTCTGGAGGACCCCAGAAGTGGATGAACTTGTTGATTTAGTTTCCCGACAGGCGTGGAAGGAGGTAGACACCATGGAACCCGTGCCCAAGCATGCAGATAGGTACCTCAGCCCGCCTACTGACAGTTTATATTGGAGCAAAGGTATCCCCATTAATGCCATTGTGGTTTTAGCAGCAAGGAAGGAGGAACTAACAGAACAGAACTCCACTGTCCACCCCCCAAACAAGGAGTCTCAGGCGTTGGACAGACATGGGAAGTACGTTTCTGCCTCAGCTAACTTTACATTGATAGCACTGAATTACTTGGCACATTTCATGTGTCTACAGAGGGACTTGTTTAAAGAAATTGCCAACTCTGTGACAGAGTCCTTGTCAGAGGAGGACCTTAAGAAGGTATCTCCCCAATTGGCCACTCTTTCTTCTATCTCTAATTCCTCAATGAGGCCAATCTATAATGCCACAGAGGGAATCTCTCGAGCAGCCAGAATAGGCATAGCCCTTGGAAGACATGCCTGGATGAGGCTTTGTGGGTTTGCAAAACCCTTTAAGGCATCCTTCATCAATGCCCCGTTTGATGGTTCTTTTCTTTTTGGACCATTGGTCAAAGAAACTCTTATCCACAGCGAGCAGGAGGAAAAGACCTTGTCTGCTGTAGGGATCAAATTTTCTTTCCCTCAGTGGACCTTTTCAAGGAACCAATGGAGTGGAAAGAAGATGTGGTTCAGGAAATCTTGAGGTCCAGATGCAAAGGAAGATGACTTAATGGCAGACACCCTAGAGGCAGATGGGGGGGTCTGCAGAATCAGGACTTCAGAGAACCCTTCTCTGACAGGCCCTACCAGCACTCCTGAAGCGTTACCCAACAGTCCTACACTGGAGGCAGTCGAGGGCAGATAATCATTACAACAACATGCCTGGACAAATTTAACAAAATAACAACTGGGTGCTAAATGTAATTCCAAGAGGTTGCTATATCCAAGCCAGTGGAGGAGTCTCCCTAATGTGCCACCCAGTTAGAGGAAGAACGCCATTCAAGTGGTTCAGAAACTTCTAGAAAAAAAGCATCAACCAAAGGGTCCTGACCAAACAACAAGGATGCAGAACCTATTCATGCTTCTTTAGTGCTAGAAAAGATGGGAGACTTGTGACTGATCTTAGGTCTGAGAAATCTAATTCTATTTATCACGAAGTCTGAAGTTCCGCATGGTTACAGTTCAGTCCATACTGCCACTACTATGCAAGGACTATTGGATGTGCTGAATAGATCTCAAGGATACATGCCGTCATATCAAAATACACAGGTGCTGCAGGAGACATTTGCAGTTCTAGCTGGGAGCCAATCATTCCCAATTCAGAGCACTGCTTTTTGGACTCACCAAGCCCCCCCCCCCCCGGGTGTTTACCAAATACATGTCGATGGCAGTAGCTCCCTTGAGAGTGCAAGGATTCCAGGTGTTTCTGCACTTGGATGATTGGCTCCCAACTGCACCAACAAGGCATCAGGTTCTTTAAGCCATGCAGCACTTGCTAGAGCTTTTCAGTCTTCTGGGAATTATGAAAAACAGTGAAGTCAAAATTGCTCCATGTTCAGAACATAGAGGTCATAGGAACACAACTGAACATGGTCGTGCAAATAGCGTCATTGCCCCCACAATGTGTAATAACTCTGAGACAACAAGTTCAAATATTACTGGAAATGCCCACTCCACCTGCAGAGCTAATTTTGAGAGCTCTAGGGTGTATGTCAGCTGCCAATACTCCTAGTACCACTAGCAAGGTTCTTCATGTGAGTGCTGCAATGGACTCTAGCTGTTCAGTGGTCTATTCTTAACCAACCACTATCTGTTCCTATCAGAACTAACCCTGATTTGCAAACATCACCTCCAGTGATGGATTCTCTCAAATGATTTACACCTGGGCAGGCCTTTTTCCTCTTCCCCCTCCATTGGCCACAGTGACCATGGATGCTTCCCTGTTGGGGGGGGGGTGCATTATCAAGGAAGGATGCTCCAAGGCACATGGTTGTTGACAGACCAAGTTGCACATCAACATCCTAGAGATGAGAGCAGTCCTTCTGAAATTGCAAGCCTTTCACGACTGTCTTCCTCTGGGAATGATAGCAATTCGTACAACCAGCATGGCAGTAGTCTGGTACATCAACAAGCGGGGGGGATCCCGTTCATACCCTTTGTGCAGAGAAGACATGAGAGTGTAGGAATGGGAGATCTCTTCAGACCTCTTTCTCATTGCAACCCACATTCCTGGGGAGACCAACATACTGGCAATAGACTAAGCAGATCTATCTTGATTCCTCATGAGTGGTCCCTGAAAGAATCAGTAGCAAACCAAAAATTCTGCCGATGGGGCCAACCTTGCTGCAATCTCTTTGCTTCTCCACTGAACAACAAGTGCAGCAAGTACTAAATGGGGTGTCGTCAAGCGATGCTGTAGGCCACAATTGACCTCCAGGTCTCTTGTATGCTTACCCACCAATACCTCTCGTTCTGAAAGTCCTACAGAAAGCCAGCAGGTTGAAGAGCACACTGATCCACATTCCCATTTCTGGTATCGTCACATATAGGTTCATAGGTGTGTACTAGGCTAATGGACCTGGAGCCTTTACAAGTCTAGCCCATAGAAGTGCCCTGGCATCGTGCTGCCTAACATTATTTCCCAGTGCCTCTGTCTAGTTGAGCCACTGGAGTGATTCCCATGGTGAACTTTCTATTTCCCATCCACTCCTCAAGATTTCTCTTGAAGAGGGCCAGTGAGGTGCTCTGATCGACATGTATGGGAAGTCTGTTCCAGAGCATGGGCAGTCTCTGGGTTATGAACCTGTCCCTCCAGCATGTTCTGTTGATTGTGGTAATGAGGTTGAGGTCTCTGTAGTGTGTGGTGTGGAGGGATTGGGATTTCTTTAGATGTAACATTTCTTATAGGTTCATAGGTTCGTACTAGGCTATCTGCCCTAGGGCATTTATAAGCCTAGCCAGAGTGTGTGTGGCTTTCACCACCTCTTAGGATGAGAATACTACGCCCATTTAGGGTTTAGTTTACTGTGCCTCTGTCTAGTAGTGACACAGAGATGACCCCCCGGGGTAAACCTACGATCTCCCATCCACTCGTTAAGATTTCTCTTGAATAGAGTTAGTGAGGGGCTCTGCCTAACATGGATTGGGATTCTGTTCCAGAGTGTAGGGAGCCTCTGGGTTATGAATCTGTCCCTCCAGCACGTTCTATTTATTTCTGTGTTGAGGTTTAAGTCTCTTGCTCTCGTGGCTCTGATGGATTTGGATTTTCTGAGATGGAGCATGTCCATTAATTCCGGATTGGACATGGCCTTGTACGTCAGGCACAGGTCACCTCTGAGTAGGCGGTATGCGACTGAATAGAGCTGGAGTTTTTTCAGTCGGGCAGCATATGACATATGTTTAAGACCCTTTATCCCCTTGGTGAGGAACCTTTGGGGTCTTTCCAACTGCTGCAGGTGTTGGGTAAGATACATCCCAAATGGGGCATTGTACTTAATCATTGGCCTGATAAGAGAAGAGTACAGGGGCACAATGACCTCTCTTGATCTAGATGTGAAACCTTTCATGATAAGGTGGGCAATATAGAAGGTCTTCCTAACCACTTTGGCAATGTGAGTGTCAAATGAGAGGTTACTGTCAACCTGGGTCCCTAGGTCCCTGATTACCTCTTCCGTACTTAATGGATTACCACCTATGTGGTAATTTGTGGGTACCTTGTTTTTCCCAAAGGGTATGACTATACATTTTTTGGCGTTCAGCTTAAGGCCATGGCTCTGGCACCAATTATCCATTTCTATGAGGCCTCTCTGAAGGATGTTTGTGTCCGCTGGAGTATCAATTATGGCGCCCAGTTTGCAGTCATCTGCGAACTTTGTCAGCTGCAATCCTCCTATGTTTGTCTGTACCTCGGAAAAATAAATGTCGAACAAGAGGGGTCCCAGGACTGAGCCCTGTGGGATACCGCTTGTGACTGGCTTGGAGTCTGACATAGCTCCAGCAACTCTGACCATGTGGGTTCTGTCCTTGAGCCAGTTTGCAACCCATCTCGTGACATATGGGTTTACATTTAAGCTGGTGAGTTTGTCTATGATGCCCGAGTGGGGTATTGTGTCAAAGGCTTTTGCAAGGTCAAGGTAGGCTGTGTGAACTGCCTTACCCTCATCAATGGCCTTAGTGACTGTTTCAAAAAAGTCGACCAAGTTCAAAAGTCAGGATCTGCCCTTGACGAAGCCAAATTGTGTAGGATCCAATGTCTGTAGTTCCCCAATGTCTTTGTTTATGAGTTCCATAATGATCCTCTCCATAGCTTTGCAGACCAGGCTCGTCAAGCTTATGGGGCGGTAATTTCCAGGGTCCGTAGAAGCACTGCCTTTGTGAAGTGGGACCACTGTTGCCGTACGCCACTCTTTGGGTATGTATCCTGTAGTAAGGCTAAGATTAAACAGCAGCCTTATGTGTGGGCTTAGTTCCTCTTAGAGTTCATGTAGCACACAGCCCGGGACACCATCCGGTCCCATTGATGCTGTGTTTTTAGCTTTAGAGAAGGCGTCTCTCACCTGGGCATCTGAGATGTTAGGGAGGCTACACTCTGCTGGGATAGTTATTTCTCCTTTTGGGGGGGAGGGGGAGGAGAAATTTGCACTGAACCTGTCTGCCAGAATGTTGGCTATGTCAGTGGGTTCAGTGTATTTTGTGTCATTTTGGACTAACTCTGAGCATATCTGGGAGTTTCCACCCAGGTTTCTAACATAGCTAAAGAAGGCCTTGTGATTGTCTTTTGTGTCTTTTGCGATTTTTCTCTCAAAGTTGGCCTTGGATGATTTTATGAGTGATCATAGTTTTTTGCTAGTACTGATCAGAGATGCCTTCCCTTTTAGGGATTTTGCTCTGTCATGTAGTAGCTTCCTCCTCCTGTTGTAAAGTTTGTTTATGGCTGGGGTCCACCAGACCGGGCGCCTGCCTTTGGGGGAATGGGTCTTGGTTTTATTTGGGATTGCATGATCCATGCATTCTTGAAGGTGCCCGTAAAAGGCATTTGTAAAGGATTCAGCAGTGTGGGTTATGGTTTCCACTGGCCCAGGGACCTTGAAGGATACCACTTCAGTCTTAAGAAGTGTGAAGTTGGCTTTTGAGAAGTTCTTCACTGTGGTCTTTGGTGCAGGGGGTGGGGGCGGGATGTGGATTTCAAGTGAGATTAATTTATGGTCTGATCTTACCAATGAGGGATATACTTCCGGAATGGAGCATTTTGTCCCCATGTTTGTGATGATCAGGTCTAGTATATTGTCTCCTCTTGTGGGAATGGTGACTAGTTGTTCCATCGCATTTGAGTTTATGAATTCTAGGAACCTTTGGGATAGGGTGTTGGGGCTTGAGTAATGTTCCCAGTCTATGTTTGGGTAGTTGAAGTCTCCCAATATGATGGTATTTGGAGAGACATTCATACTCTCCAGCGTCTTCAGGAAGGCTGTGTGGGGTTCCTGAGTTTGAGAGGGTGGTCTGTAGGATGCTACAAACTGTAAGGCAGTTTTGCCTATGGTTAGTTGCACCTGGATGGTCTCCGATGCTTCATGCGTTGCCACTAACCTGGAGGTGTGGGTATCTTTGATGAATATGGATACTCCTCCTCCTTTTGTGGTTCGGTCCAAGTTTTGGGGCCGGAAAGCATGATATGAGGTAAAACCTGATAGTGCTGGGGTGCTCTCAGGAGCCTTGAACCAGGTTTCAGTCACTGCACAGACATCGATGTTCTCCATACTGAGGAGGGCTTCGAGGGTGTGCATCTTGAGGTTTAGACTTCTGGCATTGAGCAGCATTACCCTTAGTTTTTTTCCACTTGTGTTTTCTAGGGAGGTAGGTTTGTCATTTGAGCCTTGCCTAAAAAAGGCACTATGGGGTGGCAAGAGCCTTGGCCAATATCCGGAAGCCCAGGGGTGACAGGTGCAAGCCATCCCTTGCGAAGCAGCGTGGCTTGTCGAGCATGTCATCCCAAGCAGACAGACATTGGATCCCCTTAGAATGACACCAGTAATTAAGCCAATTGTTAAAACTGATCATTTTGTCTTTGTACTGTGGCATCATTCTTGGTGAGGGTAAGATGCTGCTCAGGGTCAGGGTCATACCGACCTGGGCTACATAATCAGAGAGCTCCTCTAGGTCTCTTTTCATGTAGTCCAGGGAGGTACATCTCAGGTCGTTCACACCGGCATGTACAATGACTGAGTCATATTTGTACTTGCTGTGGAGTGACCTGAGTGCTTGTGTTATGTGGCGGATTCTAGCTCCCAACAGGCAGCTTACTGTGACCTTTTCCTTGTTCAGTCTGGTGAGTGGGACGTCAGTTTGTCTGACTATGGAGTCACCTTTTACAAATGTTTCTGGCATGTTGTTTGGCCTTAAGGGCTGTGACTGTTTAGCACACTGACTTTGTGAACTATGTGTTGCATGTGCTATGTCTTGAGGTGGCGGTTGCTTGGGTGTCTGCTTTGGAGGCCTCTGTTGTTTTGGCAGATTTTTAATCAGCGCCTCCGAGTATGTTTTTGTGTGTTTATGTGTTTGGTTTGCAGTTGTGATAGTTCTATGTGAGACTGGGTTTGTGGTGTGCGTGGTTACCTTCTCCTCCTGACTGGTCTTGCCAGTACTGAATTGAGAGAGCTCAGCCTCCAGTTTGGCTATATAGTTGCATCTCTCGCATATATTTGTATTTGTTGGGAGGAGGAGAGGGTTGTCTGTGTACATGAGGCAATTGTAACATTGCCTCAAGATTCCCAGATTCACCAGCTGAACAGGAGAGGACGCCAGCAACTGACCCTTCGACATGCTAGAATAGTGAAAATGATTGCTGTGTAACTGAGTCAGAAAGGATCTATAGGGAAATGGGTACTCAAGGGAATTTAGGTGAATGAAGTACTTTCTTTTGTTTGAGCGCTTTACCTGTATAAAAAATGCTTTAGGAGCAAGTGCTGAGCTTTTCAGTTTGAGAGTATAGGCTGTTTAGATTGCAAGTAGAGCAGTTCTAAGGAAAAAATTGAAGAGTAGACTTTACGGAGCTAGAAATAGTTTAAACTTGATTAACCGGCGCTGCCCGATGCTGCTCTATGAGCAACTTTGCGCTAATTCGCGCAAAAGCACGCAAAAACGGGCTTTATAGCAGGGGGTTGAAAAGAGCCAGGAATTGACCCAAAATGGCCAATAAACTACAAGTTGCTGGGCTGGAACCACTCCTCTAGGGGCAAATAGGTTGCTCAGTGCTCCCCACTCCCACTGGTGAACAAAGAAGCTTCCTCTTATCCAAATAAGGATATGGATAGCACAGGAACTAAGACAAAGCCCAGAGATCAGCAAAATCTGAAGACTGGACTATTCTAGTTCAGAAAAGCGGGAAAACAAGGATTTTTTTTGTTTTTTTTTCTTTTTTTTTCAGAGACAAAAGAAAAAGATACAGTAGCAAACAGTAAATGCTATAAAGCGGCTAGCACACTTTTTCAAACAGTTACCTGCACTTCTCTAGTTCACACCCAGAGTTTCAGAAGAGGGGTATTATTAAGGGACAGTTCGTCAGGGCCTCACGCATGACATCCCAGGACCACCAATTTAACAATGAATGTGACAAGTTCACAATTATGTTCATGGACAGGGGGTACCCCGAAACCATGATCAATTCGGTAAACGAAGAGGTTTTTAAAGGCAGAACTACAAGATTCAAGCCCATCTTGGGACAAGAGAGTTCAGTAATTGAGCAGGGTAAGGGTAAATTTAACAGTGAAGGACAACAACTACTGTTTATTACAGAATATAGTGGTAATGTTGGGATGCTCAGGAGGATTATTGACAAGGAATTCAAATCTTTTCAGGAACTAACAGACCTCGATGTATTCAAGACCATAACCCTTAAAACCGTATACAAGAAAGGTTTTAACATCAAAAGAATTTTAGAGATGGGTCCCACACAACAGCAACCTGAATATCCCCGTAAAGGCACCTTCAAGTGTGGACGGTGTTCCCAGTGTAAACACATTTCTAACAAAGAGGCAGTTTACTTAGAAAGTAGAAACAGGAGGATCAGTTCTAAAAGATTTTATAATTGTCTTTCCTATGGGGTTGTTTATTTGGCCCTGTGCCGGTCATGTCAGGCATTCTACGTGGGGAAGACCAAAAGACAACTCCGTAGAAGGGTGTACGAGCACTTTTACGATATAAACAAATGTGATAGGAACAACGCACTTTACAAGCATAGTTCAGTATGTTCTGATGCTTCTTTTAATTTCTTTGTTTTGGATTTTGTTCCCCAAGATGCCAGGGGGGGACCATGGGAGATATTATTGTCCCATAGGGAGACACACTGGCAAATTCTTTTGGAATCTAACAGATTTCCTGGGCTGAATGAAGCAATATCCATTGTTCCATATTTAAAATTAAAATCTGACAGGATATAATTACTAGCTTCTTCATCACTTATTAGGTATATTACAAAACACATAAAAATTTTTTTAAAATATCATGGTCATAATATTACTATGAAAATATTTTATGGTTGAACAATGTTTTTTAATAGTTGTTTTTAAAATAGGGGGTTGAAGTATTATTTACAATGTCACACTGTACTTTTAGAAAGGACGTTTGTGCCTTTAAACTTGATTCATCAATTAATTGCGTTATGTGTGATGTCCTTGAGTATTTATACCTGTGTGATTCAAACTTGTATTGTCTGATGAAGTCATACCTTTGATGAAAACGTGTGCACTATATTGTTGGCGTTTGCGTTGCAATAAATTTTACTGTTTTGGTGAGCTTGGTGCCTTATTGTGAGCTGATTGATTTCCGTAATACTACACTTGAGAATTTGCTTCCGACCATTTTTTTTGGTTTAAATTAAACAAAAATAACTTTTAAAGTGCTAACAGTTTAAAATCTACACAGGTACAGTAAAAACAATATGCAGAGCTGTTTTTTAGGCGAAATGCAGTCGAGATACAGTAATTAAAGCGAAAGCCAGAAAAAATACTTATAAATCCAGGAAAGTCACTCTTTCACTCTCTGCTGCTTGTAGAACTCTGCAGGACACCACGAGAAGCTGTGCTGAGTCTTTTACAAGTGAAAAAGCGCGCAAAAATGGGCTTTATAGCAGGGGGTTGAAAAGAGCCAAGAATTGACCTAAAATGGCCAATAAACTACATGTTGCTGGGCTGGAACCACTCCTTTAGGGACAAATAGGTTGCTCAGTGCTCCCCACTCCCACTGGTGAACAAAGAAGCTTCCTCTTATCCAAATAAGGATATGGATAGCACAGGAACTAAGACAAAGCCCAGAGATCAGCAAAATCTGAAGACTGGACTATTCTAGTTCAGAAAAGCAGGAAAACAAGGATATTTTTTTTTTCTTTTTTTTTTTCAGAGACAGAAGAAAAAGATACAGTAGCAAACAGTAAATGCTATAAAATGGCTAGCGCACTTGAGTGTGTTAGCCTAACAATTAAATTAAACAAAAATAACTTTTAAAGTGCTAACAGTTTAAAATCTACATAGGTACAGTAAAAACAATATGCAGAGCTGTTTTTTAGGCGAAATGCAGTCGAGATGCAGTAATTAAAGCGAAAGCCAGAAAAAATACTTATAAATCCAGGAAAGTCACTCTTTCACTCTCTGCTGCTTGTAGAACTCTGCTACTCTAACAGAGCTGGGTCAGACATGGCTTTGTAAGTCAAGCAGAAATCGTCTCTTAGTAGACCATGCGAGACCGAGAATAGCTGAAATTTTTTGAGTCTATCCATGTACGACATGTGTTTAAGGCCTAGGATCCTCTTCGTGAGGTACTTTATGGCCTTTTCAGTTGTTGCATGTGTCTCGTGAGGTACATGCCAAATGGGGCATTATACTCGATGATTGGCCTTATGAGGGAAGAGTAGAGAGAGATGATGACCACTTTCTTCATGGATGCAAAATCCTTGGTAATGTGATGTGCCACACAGAAGGACTTTCTGACCACAGTGGCAATGCTGTGGTCGAAGGAGAGGTTGCTGTGAACCTGTGTCCCCAGATGTCTTATAATGCTTTCAGTGAGCTCCCATCAATGTGGTAATTAGTGGGAACTGAGTTTTTCCCAAAGGGGATGATGACACATTTTTTGGCATTAAGCTAAAGGCCATGGTTTCAACACCACTCATTAGTCTCAGTGAGGCCTTTCTGTAGGATGTCTACATCACTTGGGTAATTAATAATGGCTCCCAGCTTGCAGTCATCTGCGAACTTGGTCATCCAGAGTCCCTCCGTGTTGGTCTGGACATCTGAGAAGTAAATGCCAAACAGGAGAGGACCCAAGACCGATCCCTGTTAGACTCCACTCATGTCTAGTTGGCAGTCTGACTTGGAGTCTGCTACTTTTCACACTGTGGGTTCTGTCTGTGAGCCAATTTGTAACCCACCTAGTGATATAGGGGTTGATGCCTAGTTTGGTGAGTTTATCAATAATTCCTGAGTGGAGAATAGTATCAAAGGCTATAGGAACAATGGCTTAACGGCTCACTATCCTTTGGCAACCATGGTGTTGGTGAAGAACCACAAACTTTCAAAACTTCCTTGTTTTTATTTGAACAAACTGTTTCTAAATGTTGTAAATTACAGCTGGAGAATGCCTATTTGCTGGAAAGCATTATAACCCAAAGAATTCCTAAGGGCCTTAGAACTTGGAAATTCCCCAGTGGTGGTAAATGGGGAGTTCTTTCTACTCTGAGTTGCTTGTCATGTTTCTCAGGCATAGGAGCGAACTATTAGATTGTATTATCAAACATAACCAACAGGAGCTGGATGTGCTCATTAGTGAAACAGACAGGTTGGATGCAATTTTACACAAAGACCAACAGTTTCCTTCATTTGAGGGGGAGTATGAAGAGATTTTTAGGAAAGTGGATCGTGAAACCTCTTTTATCAGGACTAGGAAGGAAAAGAAATTTGAGAGGGTCTGGGTGGCCTATGAAGAAGGGAGGGCGTATCCTATACCTCCAGTATCCAACAATTCTTCTGCACATGATGATGTCACCGAGGAAGCAAAATCTACCAGGCGTAACCATGACTAATGCCAGACGAGCCCTTTAGAGCCAGGGCAGGGGGAATTTGTTTGCTGTTCCGAGAGAATAAAAAAATCAGAGACAGAACAGTGTCTCGCACAACCAGTGGAAAAGGAACGAGGTGGCAGCAAACATGGGGATATCATACAGCATAACTGAGGAACTTAGTGCATTAACTGACGATGAGTCTGACTTTCAAGGGGAAAATGCCACAGAAGGACCTTTGTTGATATTTAATCATTCAGGTGACTTTAAACTATTAAATTACAGTGACTTTGAATGTACTGTTAAACATGCAGATCTACTCAGCAAGGGTGAGTTTGTTCCTTCTGCTCAATTTAAAATAGATGTACTGTTAATTGACTTGAAATTGTACCGCAAAAAAATTAATCTGGGGCTAGTATTGGGAAGTCAGACAGATTTTACTAGCAATATTTTGAAACGTAGCAGCACATTTCACCCCCCCCCCCATTGCCATTGTCTTTAATATTGTTTCAAAAAATGGTAGAGTTGGATTTCAGAGCCCTTTGTTAATCTAACCATAATAACACAAGTAACTTGAATAACCATGAGTGTACATTGCTTTCTCAACTAGCTAGGAACAAACATTTAAGTGTCATGAAACCCGACAAAGGAGGAGAGGTAGTGGTCATGAACAGAGATTACTTGTACAAAATGATGAGCCATGCCACAAATTGTGATTTGTATGAGGAGATGTCATTGAGTTACATCACATTGGCATACTACAGAATAGATTTTTTTCTGCAAGACATGGTGAAAGAGTGGGATATCACACCGGAAGTACACAGGTTTCTTCAGGTATTACATCCTGTTGTCCTGTGTATATTCGGGATCCCCAAAATTCACAAGAACATTGTTGACCCGCCAATGAGACCAGTTGTAAATGCCAGTAAATCCAAAATCCATCCCCTTGGGTCTGCGTGGATTCTTTGTTAAAAAACTGTTTGAAACCTTTTGAACACATTTGCAAGGACTCATGGGATTTTTTGTGTAAAATGAAAAACTTGGAATTTTCAAGAGACTGTGTTTTTAACAGTGGATGTAATTGAGTTGTTTAACATTATACCACACAAACAAGGTCTGGAATGGTTCCATGATTTCCTGTGTGAATGCACTGAGTTTAACAATGACACCATTAATGTTTTAATTTTATGCATGGAATTGGTTCTGAAATATAACTTTGTTTTTCTGGAGGGGCAATACTATAGGCAGAAAAAAGGGGTACCTAAGGGGGCGTCTTGTGCCCCCATATTTGCCAACATAGTATTGCTACAATGGGAACGACATGTTCTTTTCAGACACTATGAGGTTAAACCTTGGAAGTTATATATCTGTTTTTGGACAATATTTTTATCGTCTGGGATAGACCCCCAGAGGAGATCCAGGATTTTATGGAATTTACATACTGCGGTGGTGGTGCTGCGGTAGCATTGTCGCCTCACAGTTAGACATTGCCCGTTCGATTCTCAGAGCGTCTTCTCTGTAGCGACATGCGTGAATGGGCGTTCCCTCGTTGAAGGTTGTGCGTTAGGCCCGGCAAGCCAGTACGTAAAAATCTACTGCCAATCATTAGCGGACCGGAGTTTCGCTGTGGCGACCCCTAACCGGGAAAAGCCGAAAGACGCAAATTAATTCCTCTACATCTTTTTTGAGGTTTACTCACACCATTTGGTTGAAAAGTACCAATTATTTGGATGTTACCATTTTAAAGATTATCCAATGAACACTGGGCTAGTAAAATTTACAGAAAACCCACAAACAGCAACAACCTGTTACATTTTGAGAGCAACCACCCCCTCCATCAACAAATAGGAATCATCAAAGGCCAATATATTACAGTGGCCAGAATGTTTTCCTCTCAAAACCATTTTGTGGAAGAATGTGAGACACTGTAGCACGTTACTCAAGAGGGGTACCCCGAGGGCACAGTTGCCATGCTTCGGGATAATATCATGGAGAAAAGAATGAAGGGAGATATAGTACCTCTTATACACTCCACCTCCACTTTGGCCACAGGTGCATTTTCTAGGAGACAAGTGGCTGGACCTTTTATGCAAAAAGCCTTTGTTACAGAGTTTTGCAATGAAGCCCTTCAGATTAGGCATGTATTGATCAAAAACTGGCAGATTTTTTTCTTTGTTTAAAGAATTCGGAGACAAAATAGGGAACCATTCAACCGTGGTCTTTAGAAGGGGCAAGACCATTAAAAATTATCTTGAGCACACATCTGTCCACTGTGAATATGGATGCAGTAACAAAAGGGCTGGCACCTATAAATGTGGCCTTCGCAATTATTGTAATGACATACTGGAAGGTGATAACCTGGTGTTAAACCAAATGACAATTAGATCTAGAAATTTTTGTAACTGCAGCAGTATAGGGGTGGTTTATGTAACTGTATGTCAGCTGCGTACAAGTTTTTAAGTAGGCAAGACAAAGAGGAAAATCAAAGAGCGTATATATGAACACAAAGCTGATATTGGAAAACTGGATAGTAAAAATGCCTTTACTAAACACATTATAGAGTACCCCAGTCACAGTTTTCGATTTTTTGTTTTGGAACCATGTTTAGAGGGGGACCATGGGAGGATACAATGGAAGAAACGGAACTGTGTTGGCAGTTTAGATTAAGTGCTACCAACCTTCCTGGTCTCAATGAAGGGGTGTCTATAGCTTGTGTTTTAAAACTTAAATCTTATAGTGTGTAGCAGGTGCTGTTATTCTGTGCATTTCATCATACTATATATATATAAAACAAACAAGGAAAACAGGTAGAGTCTTACAAACAATGAAAAATAAAAGGCAGCTGTTGCAAGACAAAAGCGACGCTTGGTGGATGGTAAATCCTTTATAAGCAAAAAACTCCAAATCCAGAAAAAATACAGACAATGTTTATCCAAGATAAAGCAGTGCAAGCAAACACAGCAGTATTTGTGTTTGCTTGCACTGCTTTATCTTGGATGAACATTGTATTTTTTCTGGATTTGGAGTTTTTTGCTTATAAAGGATTTACCATCTACAAAGCGTCGCTTTTGTCTTGCAACAGCTGCCTTTTATTTTTCATTATATATATAAAACAACTTTTTTGTTGGGCAAGGATTATTTTTATTTTCATTTTATATTTGAAAAGTAATAGATAACATAATTTGTTTTTAAGTTTTAACTTGTAATATGTTGTTGCTTTAAAGCATGCTTTTTTCTACAAGTGAGTGCATTGATGATGCAAACTGTCATGTGATTATAGGGAGGGGGTATTTAAACTTGGTGTTTGTGCTTTTGTAACAGATTCTGATGAAGTATTTTTATATGAAAGTGCTCAATCTTATCAGTTTTGGTGTGTTTTTACTACTGGAAGCTCTTCTTGGCCTGCATTTTTCATTCCTGGACTATCTTGCTGGTAGTGGAATTTTGCTGGATTTGTTCTTTGTTATTTTGATTAATAGTATCGAAGGCCTTGGCCAAATTGAGTTAGGCTGTATGAACTGACTTGCCATCATCCATAGCTCTGGTGACTGACTCAAAGAAGTCAACCAGGTTGAGCAGGCATGATCTACTTTTCACAAAACCAAATTGCGTGGGGATCTAGAGTTTGGAGATTCCCTATATCCTTGCTAATTAGGTCCACAAAGATGCGCTCCATAGCCTTACATATCAGACTCTGGCTAATGGGGCGATAATTCCCAGGGTCTGTAGTCACTCCCCCTTTATGGAGAGGGATGAGTGTAGCAATGCGCCATTTGGTAGGGACAAAGCCTAAGGTGAGGCTGTGATTGAACATGACACACAGATGTGGTGCCAGTTCACTTTGTAGTTCATGTAGAACACATCCGGAGATATTGTCGGGTCCCATGGAAGCTGTATTCTTGGCATTGGACAATGCAGCTTTAACCTGTGCTGCAGTAGAGCTGGGTGCCTGGCATTCCTCCGGTATTGTGATTGGTCCTTTAGGGGGAGAAAGGGGTAAAGATGGCACTAAATCAGTCAGCCAATATGTTGGCAATATCTGTTGGCTCCGTATTGGAAGTACCATTGTGCAGTAACTCAGAGCAAACCTGGGTATTGCTGTGGAGATTTTTGATATAGCTGTAGAAGGCTTTGTGGTTGTTTTTAGTGTATACCACAATTCTGCCTTCATAGCTGGCTTTAGAGGTTTTGATGAGGGATCTCAAGTTTTTGTTGAGGCTAATAAGGGAGTTTTTCCAGTCTTGGGACATCACCTTTTTCTGCAACAGTTTCTTCCTTCTATTGTAGAGTTTATTAATGGCAGGGGACCACCAGATTGGCATCCTTTCTTTGTAGGAGGGTGTCTTGGTTCTGTTGGGTATGGGCTAGTTCCATGCATTTATGTACATGTTCATACAGTGCATTGGTGTATGATTCGGCAGTTATGCATTTATTTTCCATTGACATGGGTGCTGTGAAGCCCAGAGTCAGCTTTGGAGAAGTTTTTCATGGTGGTTACCTTTGCGGGGGTGTGTGGGTGAGATGTGGATTTCCATGGTGAGTGAGTAATTTGTGGTTGGATCTAACCAGGGAGGAATTGACTATTGGTGTAGAGCAACAGTTGCCCATATTAGTAATAACCAGGTCAAGGATGTTGCTTCCTCTAGTGGGGGTAAGAATGAGCTGGTCCAGGGCATTGGAAATGATGAATTTCAAGAAGCGTTGGGCCAGTGTATTGGTGCATGAGTAGTTTTCCCAGTTGATGGAGGGGTAGTTGAAGTTACCTAGTATGAGAGTGTTGGGTTGGACCCTAATAGTTTCCAGGGTGCTTAGGAATGTGGAGTGAAAGTCTTGGGACATGGTTGGGGACCTATAGCAGGCTACGGCCATTTTACCCAGTGTTAGTTGTACCTGAAGTATCTCAGATGCGTTATGCTGAGGTACTAGTCTGGAAGTGTGAATATCCTTTATGAATATGGAGACACCACCACCTTTGGAGCTTTGGTCCATGTGCTGGGGCCGAAAGGTGTGGAATGAGTTATAGTCTGGTAGCACAGGTGTGCTTTCTGCTGCCTTAAACCAGGTCTCCGTTACAGCACAAATGTTGATGTTCTCCATTTTGAGGAGTGCTTCGAGCAACTGCATCTTGAGATTTAGACTTCTAGCACTGAGCAGCATGACACTCAGATTGCATTTATTTATAGCTGTTACTGTGATTATTTGGTCATTGGAACATTGCCTAAAAAAGGCATTATAGGGGTGGCAAGAGCCTTAGCCAGTATCTGGAAATGCAGGGGTGACAGATGCAGGCCATCTCTGGCAAAGCATTGGGGTCTGTCAGTCATGTCATCCCAAGCCGACAGATACTGGATCCCCTTAGAATGACACCAGAAACTTAGCCAATTGTTGAAGTCAGTCATTTTCTGCTTGTACTGCAGTATCATTCTGGGTGATGGTAGGATGCTGCTCAGGGCTAGGGTCATACCTGCCTGGGCCACATAATCCGAGAGCTCCTCCATGTCTCCTTTCATGTAGTCCAGTGAGGTGCATCTCAGGTCATTCACACCCACATGGACAGTGACAGAGTCATACTTGTTGTGGAGTGACCTGAGTGCATGTGTTGTGTCAGATTCTGCCACCTGATAGACAGCTGACTGTTGCCTTCTCCTTATTCAACCTAGTGAGTGGGACATCAGTGTACCTCACTATCGAGTCACATATGATTATTGTATTGGGCAAGCTGTTTTGCCTTAGGGGCTTATGTTGAGGGGCATACTGTGTAGGTGAGCTATGTGTCTTGTGGTTTGTGTTGTGTTGTGGTGGTCAAGTGCATTTCTGCCTTGGAGGTCTCTGCTTTCTGGGTAGATTTCTATTGAGAGCCTCCGCAAAGGTGGATGTGTGGTTTGTGTTTTTATGTGAGATGGTGGGTGTTCTGGAGGGCTATGTGTTGCAGGTGCTGACCTTCTCTTGACCAGCTATTCCTGTCTTGGCTTGAGAGTACATGGCTTCCAGTTTGGATATATAAGTGCATCTCTCACAAGTCTGAGTGTTGGGAGGTAAGAGGAGAATGTTGTCTGTGTACATTAGGCAGTTGCTACACTGCCTCAGAATGCCCAAGTTCACCAGGTTAATAGGAGAAAGCACAGGGAACTGATCTTTAGCCATGCCAGGAGGGGGATGGTCATTATTACTAAGTACTGGAGCTGTTTCCTTATATATTCCTTTTACAGGAAAAATGGCAGTCAAGGTGTCTGATTCTGTACCGAGCACTGCCAAACACTTGAGGGGAAAGTAAATACATAGACCCTGAAGATTTAAGGATGAAGTCTGTAGGGAGATATTCTGATGTTAGAAAGAAATCAAGCAGTACTTACTGAAAAGTAAAGAATTAGCTTGTCAACAATGAATATGGTTCGCCTTCTTACGTTCTCACAGCAAGTATCCCCCATGGATAATGGATCCCAGTCAGGATCTAATTTCCTATCCATCAGCGTCCCAATCTCAGAGCCCTATGAGTAACCCTTGGTTTCTCCACTTCCACTGATTCTGAGAAAGTCCAGGCTACCTTCCCTGTCCAAGAGATTATTCTTGCTTCCCAGAAGCCATCCACAAAGAAGGTTTATAATAGCAGATGGAAGAGATTTTCAATCTGGGCATCGAAACAGAATATTGATCCCTTTTCAGCTCCTGTTTCGGCTATACTTTTTCTGAGTTCACTTTTTAAAGATGGAGCTAGGTTCTCTGCCGTAAAATTACAACTGGCAGCAATTGCAAATTTTCATGTAGGGAACGATTCTATTTGTCCTCACTTTCCAGATCCAGACTATGTAAGGCATTTGTGAAAGGGGTTTTCCTACTTAGACCTCCAATAAAAGATCCTTACCCTCTTTGGGACCTCACCATTGTACTTCAAAGCCTTGCTCAGAAACCTTTTGAACCTGCTGACTCCTGTGATGTGAAGTTTATGTCTTGGAAAACCATTTTTCTCATGGCTACTCCTTCAGCTAAGAGTGTCTGACCTGCAAGCTCTTTCATCTAAACCACCTTGTATCACTTTCTTCAAAGATAGGGTCTCTCTAAGAACGAATCCTACATTTATGCCTAAAGTTGTCACGAAGTCCATTCACCTACCAGTTTTCTTTCCCAATCATTCTAACAAGGGAGAATATATGTTACATTTGCTTGACTTTCATAAGCAGTTGTGTTTCTATCTTCTTCTTCTTCTTTCGGCTTTTCCCAGTTAGGGGTCGCCACAGCGGATCACCGGTCTGCTCATGATTGGCAGTGGAGTTTTTACGGTGTTGAGTTGCCAGCCCAGTGCCCAACCTTCCACCAAAGACACACACACACACACACACACACACACACACACACACACACACACACACACACACACACACACACACACACACAGTCACACCTAGGGCCAGTTTAGTGTGTCCAATCCACCTACAGCATATCTTTGGGATGTGGGAGGAAACCGGAGCACCTGGAGGAAACCCACGCGACCACAGGGAGGACATGCAGACTCCACATAGAAGGCACTCCAGCCGAGGATCAAACCGGAGAACCTCTTGCTGTGAGGTGGCAATGCTAACTGCTGCACCACCGTGGTCACCCCATTGTGTTTCTATCTGCACAGGACAAAGAATATAGAAAATCTGAACAACTATTTATATCCTTTTTTACCTAATCAACTTGGCCAGGTAGTGTCAAAAATCACACTAGCAAAATGGGTTACTGAT
Organism: Protopterus annectens; assembly: GCF_019279795.1. Classification (NCBI taxonomy): domain Eukaryota; kingdom Metazoa; phylum Chordata; order Ceratodontiformes; family Protopteridae; genus Protopterus; species Protopterus annectens. The sequence goes on from NC_056731.1 coordinate 195,283,374, forward strand.
TGTATTTCTACTGTTAATTAATTGAGAGGCATGCAACTACCATGTCTTCCAAATCTTCATTCTACTAGGTCAATGTCCACGTCATCTGCTTTTTTAGCTAGGACCTCTGTTGATGAAATCTGTGCACCAGCAATATGGTCCAAGTCATATACATTTGTTTCTCATTATAAATTAGATATTGTCTCCAGAAACAGAGCATCCTATGACTCCATGGTGTTTGGCATATCCTTCCATGAGGGGTCAGCCAAGATTTACATAGCTGGGGCTCTGACCTATCAGTGAGGAAGAATGAAATGGGCAACCTCAGATTTAGAAGTTATGTACTTTTGGCATCTGTTTTGTCCAGTTTCATTCTTCCTTACGACCCACTTATCCATCCCCCATCCTAAGCTGTTGAGAGCTATCTAGAGGAATCTGGAACCCATAGGTTCCTGGTTTGAGTGCCAGATCATGGTGATATATTTTCCTTCTACCTATACCTTTATAGAAAAATGTCTTTAGAGCAGCAGACGTGATCTGAGGAGTTAGAGGAAGTGTGAGGCATTATGGGAGAGTGAAGAGTTCAAGACTCAGATCATAAGTCTTGTGAAGTGGTTGAGTCAGATCCAATATCAGATCCTGAAATGCATCAGTGAGGAAGAATGAAATTGGACAACACAGATGCCAAGTTATGGTAAGCACATAACTTCTGCCATCCTATTCTAACACTGTCATTCAAAAAGATGTAGTGGGACATCAGTTCTTTCAGTTTAGTAAAGAAAGTTTTTTCCACAGAAAAAGGAATTGCCAGAAAAGGATACAAGACCTATGGAAGCAACCCCATCTGTAGGGACCTAGTTATTGCAGACAGTTCTAGATTTAAATAGAACCACCTTTGCAAAAGTGTTTTACATTTCTTAAGGAGGGGCTCGTACAAGAGAGTAATTGTCTGTGCCAGTATCCAAGCTATCAGCACTCTGAAATATTTTAACTGTGCCATGATTTCCTGCTTTGAAAAGGGACGCTTCTTAACTACCCTCTCTGAGGTGATAGTGTATTGCCAATGTGTGTGTCTTTGCAGTACCTTGTACTCTGAGACTCTCCCAAATTATTCTAATATATCAAATAGCCTGCCTAGGTCCCTCTCAGGTTCTGACAAGTAAACCAGCATGTCATCTGCGTATAACTTAGTATTGAAATCTTGCCTGTGTGCCACATATTCCATAATATGGGATTGCTGCAGCATCTCTGCTAATGGCTGTGGGTAAAGGGTGAACAGCAGGGTTGACAGTGGGCAACCCTGCCTTGTGTCCTCCCCGTTTGGAATTCCTTGGATAGCAGAGGATTTACTTTAGTTCCATGTAGACGTTGTGGTTTTTCATTAACCACCTAAGTATAGGCCAGAAAATGGTGACAAACTGATAGACTTTGTGACCGGTCCCTCCATTCCTGACGTAGTGCAGAAAATGCCTCAAGTCTAAGCCCCAACATTAGATGGCTACTAGTTAATGAAGTGTTCAGTAAGTGATGCAAGAGGCAGGACAAGTCCAGGTGCCTGCACTCGTACCAGTTTATCAAACTTAGACTAGAAGGTAACCCGAGAGTCATCATAGAATGGTTGATGGTTACGTAAATACTCCTCTAAATCTGCTACTGATTCTTCCAGGTGAAAAAAAAGACGCTGATTCTTTTATCTCCCGTGGAAACTAAAACATGTTTGTGAAAAAGACTGAATCACAGCTGGAAATGAATGCTAGTCTTGATGACCAGCAGTCTCTCTCTTTTGTAAATGCGTTTATTAAATCTTCATGCCTATATATTAACAGAAAATAAAACAAACCATAACAAACAACGTTTCATTATTTTCATATATTATACATGTTTTCTTTTTAACGGTTATCATTCACTCCAGCATTACATAAATTGCTCAATTCTAGCCTTCCCTTAACCTCACTCCTCCTGAACCTTGTCTTGCATGTATTGTTCCCACAAATTCAGTTTATTTCTATGTACTAGCTTATTACCTTTTTCTAAAATTCCCACACCCATTGTTTATGTACTTTACAATATTCAGTACCTTGTTTATTGCTGTTTAAAGTTTGATTTCCTTTATCTAGTAACTGCATGTTGGCAGCCAATAGCATTAAACGTAGTAAAGCCTTACTATGTGTAGGCAATTCAGAGCTATGTCCCAGCTCAAAAGTTTCATTATCCAACTTATAACCATTTGCTCCCCGTCTACTCGCAGCAAGAGGTTTACTGGTTCGATTCTCAGCTGGGTGCCTTCTGTGTGGAGTCTGCATGTCCTCCCTGTGTTTATGGGGGCTCCTCCTGGTGTTCTGTTTTCCTCCCATATTCCAAAGACATGTAGGTGGATTGGACACTCTAAATTGGCCTTATGAGTGAGTGTGAGTGCATATTTGTAGTATGAAAGAATAAGCTGTGGCATGGCTAGCCACCCGGTCGTGGGAACCTTGGTTCTAGATAATTGTCGAGAGTGACAGTGACACCCCGACCCCATTTGAAAAAATGGGAAAAGGGGTTGTGGATCGGTGGATGGATTTTTTGGCAAAGTACTCTGTTGGAAATTTTTAAAAACTGCCAACTCTTTGCATTCCTATGTTCCTGTTTCCCACTCTCTTTTCCCATCACACGTCCTGCATTTGACATTTACCTGAGGCAAACTGCTTAGGTAAACACTTTCAAGTAAGAATATTAAACCTTCTGGACTTTTGTATGCTAAAGGAGCCATAAAGATGTCATCCGATGTATTCCTTTCTCTTCACAATCATTTCCTATCTCCTTTGATTTATTCTTATAGTTATTGTGCAATACTTCATACATCCCACAAATTGTTTTTTTAAAAGCAAATTCTGTCCTAGACGCAACTAAAAACTCTACCAGAGCTGGTCTTTCACTTAACACTTCCCTGTCCCTTTCTTTTTTTTTTTTGCCTGTACACTATTCCTAGTATGGAAGACGGTCTATATTTGCAGTCCAAACTTCTGCTTGGCCTTGTCCCACTCTGTTATCTGTTCCTGTCTATTTATTTTCTCCCAGTATGTTGGTTACTTTGTGAAATTTCTCCAATAAATTTCAGCCCCTTTGCCTATTTTCTATACCCCTATTTGCATTATCTGTATTAATAAAACCACCTTTTTCTATTCCCATGTTATCTTGGTTCTTAAAATAATTTCTTCTATTTTATGAAGTTAATATTCTGTGTGGTTATTTAGGACCTGCATCCAAAATCCTACTGTCTCCTGATGAGTCTTTATCATCAGGTTCATGTCCAGAAAGTACTTCCTTTGTGACAGGCTAATTGGCTATTCTAAACTGACCCTATATGTTGTGTTTACTGTGGTCTTGAAGTCTGGATTGTGGTTGCAAAATGTCTTAAGTACAACTTCATTTGCTAATATATAAATAAATAACGTAGACCCTCCCCCTCCCACCAAACAATCCACTTTTTAGAACATTTCTGGATTTCACTGCTGCAGCTATATCTCTGTCCCTGAAGAATGTGACTGGAGAGCTTGGCATTCTTGAACCACGTGACAAGATGGCCAGTAATTGAATTCACTTCTTCCATCGTCCTTGCAGCAAGTCCAAGATGTCATATGAGAAAGGAAGTAGAAGGGAAGTATGTACTAAAGCCAGTGATTCTATAGCAAGTGATTCCACTGTCACCAGCTACTACAAAAGTTTTTATGGCCAGAACTACAGTTAGTTTGCCTTGAGGCATGCTTTTCATACCACCACTCATGATACAACTTGAATAAAACAGATTTTAGATCATATGTGTGCAATAAAAGCATAGTCCTCAAGGGAATGCTGTAGTGTTAAAGGTGATGAAACAAATGAAACACTAAATTTTTTCTATTAAAGCACTGCAGCAAACTCTTCGCCCTGGGATTCCATAATGAAACACTAAACACTACAATGTAGTATATAAGCAAGTAAGCAAGCAGGACCACTTGCTTTGCCTCTTTTACAGAGAAGCGGCATGCATGTGGGCATTGACCTGTAATTTGGCCATGTTAAGTATTCTGTCTGCCTGGCCAGCAAAACTGTATTGCAGTCTCACTGAGCAAATCCTTTACCCACTGCTGAGCGCTGGACAGTTTTTGTGTATCTGCAGTCTTGCTGAGGATCCACTCAAATTCATTTTTTTTCTACAGAAGACAGTGCAAATGTCATGAATTTAAATTTCCTTTATCATGGGCCCTTGAGCAGGCAAGACCTAGATCTTCTCCTTTTTGGACTCAAAAGGACCTGTGCTGTGCCCTCCTAATCTAGAAGATGCAACTTGAGATCAAGAGGCTGCTGGGACTGCCTGCTTATTATTGCATCAAAGTCCCTAAGCTAACTATGGGTTCAAACTTTGCCTTTGCTGCTCAGCTATACTTAATTGCAGAAAATGTTACCGCAGCAACAAGGGTCAGTTTTGTATCAAACTTCAGGTCATGTTCTTTTATGTGGGAGGATTTGCTTTTCCTGTCAAAACAATTCTGTATTACTTACAAAATTATTCACAAACTGAAAGAAGCCAGAAGGCCATTGAAAAGAAAGTTTTTGAAATGGAAAATGTTTTTTTTGCTGAGCATTCTGTTTTCCTCAGAGCTCTGCCTAATCCAGAGATTAATTACATTATTTGAATTATTTTTAAATGACAGGTTTATGTCTTATGAAATAGATATTTCTGCAGTGGCTGCCTGTATATCTGTTGATCCTCAAATCTCCACAAATGCTACCACCTTATTGATGCAGAGGGTGAAGCTCTGAATGCAACTCAGACCACAGGTAGATTAGTGGCCCCAGTGATGGAGTAGCCACCTGGAGAGGGAGTTAGTGGCCTCTCTACTATTGGGGAATGGAGGCAGTTCAGTCCACTGTACTGCTGCCACTCATCAGTAGCCAGAAGTCATAGGAGAACCATCAGATGGGCCAGAATGAGTGCACTCCAAGCAGCATGTCGTAGCTGTTTCTTGGGATTAAGGGCATTTCCATGTGGGACATCTGCACTTTAGGGCTGCCACAGGGACAAGAGACTTGTAGCATGCAAGACTCTTCGTGGTTACCTTTATGTTGGCCTCCGTTTATTTTTTTCTTTTCAGAAGGGGAAATAATAGGCTGACTGAGTTACAGTAGGGATAATGGTTGGCAAGTGATAAGGATTCAAACAATCCTGCAGCTGAGTTCAGTTCAGCCTTCCCTCTCCCCAGTGGCAGTAATGTATTTCTAAGTGTCTGAGGTGCAGCATTTCTAGCTGAAGTGTGAGATCTTTCTCTGGACATATCACTTCCAAAAAATAAAAGCAAAGGACTTATTTCTCTTTACTGTATTGCTAAAATAGACTGACTGCTGTATAGTTTTAGTTGTCTTTACTATTTCACATCATAATAAGGTGTTTCAGATAGTCGTCATTACTTTATAGTTAGAAAGATACAGTATATTTTCTCTTAAATTATTAGATCTGACATGTTTAGGGTTGCCACCTTTTTAAATGCCCAAAGTGGGACTTTTTTGTAGAAATGTTTGATTTTGCAGGACAAATCATACCAATGACCAATACAAAAGACAGTTTCACTTTTTTGCCAAAATAAAAGCTTATTCTTGTAGCAAATGCTAATTCATGTAACATTTAGATATTTCAGAATCAAAATAACTGTTTTATGCAATGATTGAAGAAAACGTAGGAAATATTTTTGTCCTAAAATCTCAGGACATTTGCCATTTATTCAATTTTTTCGCAGGACATTGCCCACAGAGGGACTGCTCCTCGCAAAGTGGGACAGGTGGTAACCCTAGACATGTTCATGTTTATCGGTTTCCTCATCAAAGAACATAGCTTACCAAATCAGGAATGTTCTGCCTAAAAATGATAGTTGGTAAAACTGCTGTCCACTGTGTGTGGCTTCATGATAGGACAGCTGTCATTACTAGCCTTTTGAACACACTTAATTTTGTCTTGCAAAACACTTCACTCAGTGGCAATAACCCTTTCTAGAAGGATCCTTTCCGGCAAGTATTCACACTCCCTTCTTCTAATGGATTCATACCTCTATAATGATATGCTGATATCGCTGTAGAATAAGTCATCTCAGTCGTCATGGCTACATCATCTCCAAAAAAATCTGACAAGTATAATTCCATTTTTCCCACCATGCTTTGACATTGTAAATTGTTTCTTGAACTGAATGTTGTTGCATATTCTCATATCTATAAATATGTGTATGTTTTAGCATATCGTTATAAATGATGTCCTTCATGGATGCATCTGCAGTCATAACAAATGGGTTGTCCTGTCGTCAGGCAGCCCTTCGGTCGGCCGGATTCCAAAGTCTGGGTCCGGCTTCGGCTGATGTCGCACTTCACCCGACGTCATCTCTGCTGGTCTTCGGGTATAAAGGCATCAGCCGACGCCATTTTCCTCAGTCTTTCTTGCCGCGTGGCGCCCGTAGCAGAAGCTGTTCGCAAGTGCCGGTCGGTCAGATCCAGAGATTACTACTACCGAATACTACTTCGAAGACTTCTAAAAGCTAAGTACCCCGTTGGGGACTCTTTCTTGCCTCAGCCGATGTCAGAAAAAGTCAATAACTGTTTAACTTGTGGGAAACAAATACCTCATAAAGATTTCCACTCTTACTGTCTGCCTTGCTTAGCCCCAGACCACGACGTAGCAGCCTGTTCGGCCTGTGCTTCCTTCAACCGACGAACGCTTAGGCGTCGGTCGGAGTTTGCTGAACAGTTTTTCGGCTCAGATTTTGCGTACATTATGCCGTCGGATCCTCCGACTACCCAAATTGTTAAAAAACGCAAAGAAAAAGACCGACACTCACGGTCCGCGGTTTCGGCCGAAACCATGGTTAAGCAAGCCGCGAGTGTCTCGGTTTCGGCCGAAACCGAGAAAACTGGTCAATCTTCAGCCGAATCCATGACTACTACTGAGGCTCCTGCTACCTTACCTGAATCGGCCTCAGAAATTTTGCCTACAACTGTGGTTCCTAGTGATTTATCAGACACCATCCCTTTGGATGTCTCTACCCCAGCACGTGGTGCTGCTAGGCCTCCTGCAGACATGTCTATTAAGGCCTTTGCCAGGGCTAAAGCAGCCAAATCTGCTAAATCAGTGCCTGTTAAACCCCCCCTCACACAGGCCCACTTCTAGTTCACAAATGCTTACTCTGGCAGAAGATTTAATATCCTTAATTAGGCGATCCCAATCTCACCCAGACAGGGCCTCTCACACCCCAGAAAAGAAACCTAGAGCAGAGCCCCCCGAGCCAGTGTCCTCTGATGATTCTGCGGATGACTCAGACATTACAGACCAGCCAGAGGCTCCTTTTTCTACTTATGAAGATTCCGATGCTGAAGAATCCATTCCAGCTGCCTCTCCACCAGAGGAATTTTCCTTTGGGGAAACCTTACATGCCATGAGAGAACAATTCCAATGGCAGGGACAAGATTTCTCAGATTCAAGAAAAAGGCTTAGGACTTTTCTGCACTTACCACAACATAGGCCCTTAGCTATACCTCCTGTTCTGCCTGTTGTAGATGATGCATTTAATGATGTCTGCACTGCTCCTGATTCTTTACCTCCAGCCCCTGCCAAACCAGATAGATTTTACAGGGTGCCAGACACTCATCGCCACCTATACAAGGCCCCACTTGCAGACCCCGAAACTATATCCCAGGGGCCTAAGGCAGTAGCCTCGACCACAGCAAAAAACCCTATTCCTTCTGAAAGGGAATCCAGGTCCTTAGAGAGATGGGGGAAAAAAGTTTACACCTCTGCTACTCTCTCAGCTAGAGCTTTAAACTGTCAGTTTCACATGATCCAATACCAAGAGTTTATGCTTGATCAGTTAACTAAAAATCTGTCCTCTGATGAATCTTTAGATAAGAAATATGTATTAGAAATGGTGAATAACATCCAACAGGTTAGTAACCATTCCTTAAAATGTGGCTATGATGCACTGGAGGCTTCATTTAGATCAGCCATGACTGGCACAGTGATAAGAAGGCATGCATGGTTGAAAGAACAGGTCTTACCGGATCATGTTAAAGCAAAGCTATTAGATGCTCCTATGGATAAGGCCAGCCTATTTGGTACACCTGCCCAGCAGGTAATGAAGAAAATGGAAGAAAAGGCAAAATCTGTACAAACAGTTAAAGATTTCTTACAGGTTCAGCCCCCAAGGTTTAGCAGGAACTGGCCTGCCAAAAATTGGTCCTTTCCTGACTCCACAAGATCCCAAAGGGGCAGGAATAGATGCTCTAGAGGCAGAAATCAATCCAGAGGTGGTGCCTACAGAGGACGACAGTGGCAAGGCAATAACCGAGGCACAGACACAACCACTGCCACTGCAACAGGACAATCACAGTGACTTGGCTCTGACTCCGCCTACCAGGGAGCAAATAGCAGCACCATTAGGCGGAAAGTTAGCCTTATTTTCGAAAAATTGGCACTATATCACAAAAGACAAGTGGATTTTGCAAACCATAGACCAAGGCTACCGGTTCCACTTCCACACCTTACCAGTAAAAAGGGGAATGCCAAACCTGCCTCCAAATCAAAAAATAGAAGCTCTGCAGCAGATAGCGGAATTAACAAAGATGAGAGCTGTGGAAAGAGTACCAATAACAGAACAGGGCAAAGGATTCTACTCCAGACTCTTCCTAGTGCCAAGAAAAGAGAAAAGTTGGAGACCTATTCTCGACCTGTCCATCTTAAACACATACATCATTGTCCCAAAATTCAAAATGCTGACCCTACAGCAACTTCTTCCCATGCTGGGCAAGGAGTGTTGGCTGGTAACTCTAGATCTCAAGGAGGCATACCTGCACGTCCCCATTCGACCAAATTGCAGAAGATACCTCAGATTTCTTGCAGTATCAGAGCATTATCCATTCTCAGCATTGCCCTTTGGCTTATCTACTGCGCCCAGAGTATTCACAAAATGCCTGGCTTCAGTAATCGCTCACTGCAGAGTACAGGGAATCCAAATTTATCCATACCTGGACGACTGCCTGTTACAAGCGGACAACAAAAGCAAGCTGACAACAGATTTACAAAGGGTCATTTACTTGCTACAAGCCCTGGGATACACAGTCAATTTACAAAAGTCAAGGCTGATACCATCCCAAACAAGAACATTCTTGGGCGCAGAATTGGACACAGTAAAACAAATGGCATTCCTAAGTGCAGAGAAACAAAAGAGCTCCCTCTTTACTTCTTGGCATTAACAAAGCAGAACAAACTAACAGCAAGAAAAGTTCTGCAGGCCTTGGGCTTCATGGCATCATGCATAATCTTGGTCCCACATGCCAGACTGCATATGAGAAAGCTACAGTGGTACCTAAAGAATTTATGGTCTCAACACAGGCACAGCTTAGAAACAGAAATACCACTAATCCCATGCCTAAAACAGGAGTTCCTATGGTGGGCTCAAGCATGCCAGTCAAACCCAGGCTTACCCTTCCACAACTTTAGAGCAAGCCAAACCATCACAATGGACGCCTCAGACCTAGGATGGGGGGCGCACATGCTGGACAAATGCGTACAAGGATTGTGGACTCAGGAACAGCTGCACCTGCACATAAACCAAAAAGAAATGCTGGCAGTAAAACTGGCAATCCAAAAATTCAGACCATTCCTCAAAGAAGGCCATTTGATGATAAGGACAGACAACACCACAGTCATGTGGTACATCAACAAACAGGGAGGCACTCATTCATACCCCCTATGCAGAATGACTTTGGACCTTTGGAATCTGGCTCTCAGCTACAACATCCAGTTACAGGCAATATTTGTACCGGGAAAAGAGAACACCCTAGCAGACATGTTAAGCAGAACCACCTCGGATGCTCACGAATGGATGCTACACCCGGACATCTTCAAGGCCATCACAAAGAAATGGGGAATGCCACAAATAGATCTATTCGCTTCCCCACTCAATCACCAGCTCAAATAATTCTGCACAAGGACATTCCACCCATTTGCATGGAAGGTGGACTCTCTATCCTTCAGCTGGAAAGGCCTGACAGCATATGCATTTCCACCTCTTCCCTTGATGCACAAGGTACTACTGAAAATCAAAGAGGAACGTCCAAGGATAATCCTGATAGCTCCGAACTGGCCAAGACAACACTGGTACCCATTGCTGAGGAGCATGTCTCGGGAGAAAATGTGGTCAATACCCCTGATGCCTTTGATGTTAACTCAGAACAACTACAACATCATGCATCCAAACCTAAAACCTTGCAACTGACTGCCTGGAACATCACATAGCAGCAACTAACCCAGACCTTTCCCAAAGGGTTAAAGACATTATCCTTGAAGCCCGCAGACCTTCAACAAGAAGGAACTATGCAGGAAAATGGAAAAGGTTTGTCATTTGGAGTACTGAAAGAGGAAAAGATGTGTCGAACATAGATATTGCTAACATTCTGGAGTACTTGGCAGAGCTTCTACATACAGGCCTGTCCTATTCCTCCATTAAGATACATGCATCAGCTATTTCAGCAGAATACAGCTTTGATCCACCTGTCTTTTCACATCCTCTACTCAGGCAGTTCCTCAGAGGGATCAAGAATGTAAAACCTCCTAGGAAACCACCATTACCAGCATGGGACTTGAACTATGTGCTAGAAAAGTTGACACTCCCTCCGTTTGAACCAGCAGCAACAGCAGATCTACAACACCTGTCATGGAAAACTGCTTTCCTACTGGCAATTACCTCAGCAAGGAGGGTTTCGGAACTACAGGCCTTAATGGCAGTGCAACCCTTCCTAATCTTTCATCAAGATAGGGTGTCCATGAGAACTAATCCTACATTTATGCCTAAGGTGGTATCCAGAGTGTCTTTAAACCAGGCAATCCACCTACCTACCTTCTTTCCCAATCCACAAAACAGAGGGGAAAGAATGCTGCATACCTTGGATGTACATAGACAGTTACGCTACTACCTGGACAGAACCAAAAGTAACAGAAAAACCTGACCAGCTTTTTGTAGCCTATGCAACAGGAAGGGAAGGAAAAGCAATTTCCAAACAGACAATCTCCAAATGGATAGGAAATTGCATAAGATTCTGTTACTCCTACCATGGAAAACCAATTCCACAGAACATAAGACCTCATTCTACAAGGGCTACAGCCACTACCACAGCTTTCTTACGAGGAGTGGCAACCAAGGACATTATTGAGGCAGCTACTTGGACCTCCGTGCATACATTTGCCAAGCATTATAATTTACCTCTATACTCTAGATCCCGAGCAGGGTTTGCCACTGCTGTACTGCAAGGGATCCTAACTACACCATAATTTTTCTTCCTCCTCCCCTAGTTTGGCTATGGTATTCTACCCATTTGTTATGACTGCAGATGCATCCATGAAGGACATAGTACAGTTTTGTACCTACCATAAATGTAGATGTCCGAACTGGATAGCATCTGCAGTCAGGATTACCCTCCCTCCTTCCCCTCTGTGGTACTCCTAGGGTATTTACCCTCCTAATAGCTAGCTGGGGGGGGGTCTCTTATGGTGTATTTGTTTGTATATATGTACATACATGCTTACTTTTTATGTTTGCCTTCTACCTTTTTGGAAACATTGGCATTTATCCAAAATTTAGCCTTCCAAGAGGGCAACTGGCATCTGGGGCAAGAAACACTGAGGAAAATGGCGTCGGCTGATGCCTTTATACCGGAAGACCAGCAGAGATGACGTCGGGTGAAGTGCGACATCAGCCGAAGCCGGACCCAGACTTTGGAATCCGGCCGACCGAAGGGCTGCCTGACGACAGGACAACCCATTTGTTATGACTGCAGATGCTATCCAGTTCGGACATCTACATTTATGGTAGGTACAAAACTGTACTTTATATAACCTTAGTATGAGAGACAGCCTTACAAGACTATCTGCAAATATATAGAGCTGAGTATATTTTTCTGTATTATTCTGTATTATAGAGCTAAATTGTTGCTTAGATAGCTGTTGTCTTACTGCTCTGCAAATATATAGAGATCAGTATATATTTTTTGGCTTTATAATTTGCAAATTCCTCACATCTGTGTTGAAACTGTTCCCCCCCCCCTCATTTCCTGCCTTATCTTCAGCTGATATAATTGGCTTTATAGCTGGTGTGTGTGCCCTGTTAACTAACAATCTGCATTCAAACTGGAACCTTAGTTTGAGAGACAGCCTTACAAGACTATCTGCAAATATATAGAGCTGAGTATATTTTTCTGTATTATTCTGTATTATAGAGCTAAATTGTTGCTTAGATATCTGTTGTCTTACTGCTCTGCAAATATATAGAGATCAGTATATATTTTTGGCTTTATAATTTGCACATTCCTCACATCTGTGTTGAAACTGTCCCCCCCCCCCATTTCCTGCCTTGTCTTCAGCTGATATAATTGGCTTTATAGCTGGTGTGTGTGTCCTGTTAACTAACAATCTGCATTCAAACTGGAACCTTAGTTTGAGAGACAGCCTTACAAGACTATCTGCAAATATATAGAGCTGAGTATATTTTTCTATATTATTCTGTATTATAGAGCTAAATTGTTGCTTAGATATCTGTTGTCTTACTGCTCTGCAACTATATTGAGATCAGTATATATTGTTTAGCTTTATAATTTGCACATTCCTCACATCTGTGTTGAACCTGGTTTTCCCCACCCCCTCATTTCCTGCCTTGTCTTCAGCTGATATAATTGGCTTTATAGCTGGTGTGTGTGCCCTGTTAACTAACAATCTGCATTCAAACTGGAACCTTAGTTTGAGAGACAGCCTTACAAGACTATCTGCAAATATATAGAGCTGAGTATATTTTTCTGTATTATTCTGTATTATAGAGCTAAATTGTTGCTTAGATATCTGTTGTCTTACTGCTCTGCAAATATATAGAGATCAGTATATATGTTTTGGCTTTATAATTTGCACATTTCTCACATCTGTGTTGAAACTGGTCCCCCCCCCCTCCCTTGTTCTTGGTTGTAGTTTAAATTTGGTGGCTTTTGCAGTGCCCGCCCCACTGTAGATTTGATCTAGGACACTCCCCCAGTCCCATCTCTTTACCGCATTCTACCTAATAAACCCTTTCTGCACTTGCTTTTAGTCCTTTTTAATTTAATTACATTTTTTCAAACTGTGTGTGGACTAATATTGCTACATACTCAAGTGTGCCAGCTTGCACTGCATGAGAATTGTTTTTACTACTGCTTTTGCTACTTTTCAGGAAAAAAAAATTTTTATCTGCTTTTACTGTATTTGTGTTTCTTCCTACTTTATTTTGCTTTTGCGTCATCTTAAAAGTACTCAATTGTATTTATTACTGCTTGGTGTAACTCATTCTAAGCCTTTTAGTTTAAACACTTGGGCTTCAGACCAGTTGTTTTACATTGAGGGTTTGTGGTCTGCACTGTAGTGGCAGAACAGGTAGCTTACATCCTTCTAAGTTGGGAACTGCTGATTTGGGGGCTCAGTGTCTGTTATTCTAAAAGTGTATTAATTCTGGTTTAAGCACTTGGGCTTTCAGGCCAGTTATTTTACATTAAGAGGGTTCATGGTCTGCACTCTTGTGGGAGGAGAGGCTGGACTCTGGCCTTCTGAGCTGGGAATTTCTGGTTGAAGGCTTATAGTGCATGCATATCTGAACTGCTTCTTACTGAAATTGGTACACCTTGTTTTCTGTAGCATAGACTAGATCCAGGCCTGCTGAATCTAGCTTTGTTTGTATGCTTGTTGTTTGTTTGCTTGTTATTTCCCTGGAATGCTAATTCCACCTAAAACGCGGCTTTTCAGCGCTTCTGTGGACCCCTAGTGATATCTGCATTGCTTACTGTACTTATTTCCTTGTTTCACTTGAAAGAAAGTTACTGTTTGTCGTTTTTGCATTTAAGTTACCTGTAACACATTGCACTTAAGTTACCTAGCACTTGCTCACTAAGCAATTATATAAGTCAGCACTAAAAAATTAAAAGCACTACACCCTCACAAACTCCCCTCGAGTACCTTGTTCCCCATTGGCCCTTGTTTTCAATTATAAAGGAATTCCCAGTACTATTCTAGCATGTCCAAAAGTCAGTTGTCAATCTCCTCTCCGGTCCAGCTGGTGAATCTGGGAATCTTGAGGCAATGTTACAACTGCCTCATGTACACAGACAACCCTCTCCTCCTCCCAACAAATTCCAACACATGTGAGAGATGCAACCATAAAGCCAAACTGGAGGCTAAGCTCTCTCAATTCAGTACTGGCATAACCAATCAGGAGGAGAAGGAAACCACACTCACTACAATTCCAGTCTCACATAGACCTACCATGACAGCAAACCAAACACATAATCACAGAAAAACATACTCGGAGGCTCTAAATAAAGATCTGCCTAAGCAGCAGAGACCTCCAAAGCAGACACCAAAGCAACCGCTACCCCAAAACAAAACACGTGCAACAGATATCTCACAAAGCCAGTGGGCCGAGCAATCACAACCCTTAAGGCTAAACAACACACCTGATACACTTGTAATAGGTGACTCAGGCACACTGACGTCCCGCTCACCAGGCTGAACAAGGAGAAGGTCCCAGTGAGCAGCCTGTCAGGCACTAGGATCCGCCACATAACACAAGCACTCAGGTCACTCCAAGGCAAGTACAAATATGACTCAGTCATTGTCCATGCTGGTGTGAATGACCTGAGACGTACCTCCCTGGACTACATGAAAAGAGACATAGAGGAGCTCTCTGAGCATGTAGCCCAGGCCAGTATGACCCTGACCTTGAGTAGCATCTTACCCTCACCAAGAATGATGCCACAATATGAAGACAAGATGATCAATTTCAACAATTGGCTTAAGTATTGGTGTCATTCAAAGGGGATCCAATGCCTGTCAGCCTGGGGTGATATGCTCGACAAGCCACGATGCTTCGCTAAGGATGGCTTGCACCTGTCACCCCTGGGCTTTCGGATATTGGCAAAGGCTCTTGCTACCCCCATAGTGCCTTTTTAGGCAAGGCTCAAAAGACAAACCCACCTCCATAGGTATCACAAGGGATAAGAAACTAAGAGTAATGCTACTCAACGCCAGAAGTCTAAACCTCAAGATGCACACACTCAAAACTCTCCTTAGCATGGAGGACATCGATATCTGTGCAGTAACAAAAACCTTGTTCAGGGCTCCCGAGAGCACCCCAGCACTACCAGGTTATACCTCATACCATGCTTTTCGGCCCCAAAACTTGGACCGAACTACAAAAGGAGGGGGAGTATCAGTATTCATCAAAGATACCCACACTTCCAGGTTGGTGGCACAGCACGAAGCATCAGAGACTATCCATGTGCAACTAACAGTGGGTAAAACTACCTTCCAGTTTGTAGCCTGCTACAGACCACCCTCCCAAACCCAGGAACCCCACTCGGCCTTCCTGAGAACACTGGAAAATATGTAGGTCTCTCCAAACACCATTATATTGGGCGACTTCAACTACCCAAACATAGACTGGGAGCATTACTCTAGTTCCAACACCGTAGCCCAACGGTTCCTAGAATTCATAAAGTCAAATGTTATGAAACAACTCGTTGCCACTCCCACAAAAGGGGAAAACATACTGGACCTGATCATCACCAACATGGGGACTCTATGCTCCAGACCAGAAGTGTATCCCTCACTGGTAAGATCAGACCGTAAACTAATCCAACTGGATATTCACATCCCGACCCCACCCCCTGCCCAGAAAACCACAGTGAAAAACTTCTCTAAAGCAAATTTCACACTCCTCAAAACCGAGGTGGAATCCTTCAAAGCCCCCGGGCCTGTGGAAAATACGTCTCAGACCGCAGAATCCTTTATAAATGCATTCGATGAACACCTTCAGGAATGCATGGATCATGCAATCCCAAATAAAACCAAGACCCAATCCTCCAAAGGCAGAAGTCCTGTCTGGTGGACCCCAGCCATAAATAAACTATACAATAGAAGGAGGAAGCTACTACATGATAGAGTAAAATCCCAAAAAGGGAAGGCATCTCTGATCAGTATTAGCAAAAAACTTACGGGCACTCATAAAATCGTCTAAGGCCAGCTTTGAGAGAAAAATTGCACAGGACACTAAGGATAATCACAAGGCTTTCTTTAGTTATGTTAGGAACCTGGGTGGGAATTCCCAGATATGCTCAGAATTAGCCCAAAATGACAAAAAATACACCGAACCCACAGACATTGCCAACATCCTAGCTGACAGGTTCAGCGCAAACTCCCCCCCCCCACCAAAAGGGCAAATATCTATCCCAGCAGAGTGCTGCCCCCTTGACATCTCAAATGCTCAGGTAAGAGCCGCCCTCTCCAAAGCAAAAAACACAGCATCAGTGGGACCAGACGGTATCCCGGGCTGCGTCCTACATGAACTCTAAGAAGAGCTAAACCCAAACATAAAACTCCTGTTCAATCTCAGCCTTACTACAGGATATGTACCCAAAGAGTGGCGTACAGCAACAGTGGTCCCTCTCCACAAAGGTGGTGCCTCAATGGACCCTGGAAACTATCGCCCCATAAGCCTGACTAGCTTGGTCTGCAAAGCTATGGAAAGGACCATCATGGACCTCATAAATAAAGATATTGGGGACCTACAGACACTGGATCCTACCCAGTTCGGCTTTAAGGGCAGATCCTGCCTCTTAAACCTGGTTGACTTCTTTGAAACCGTCACCAAGGCCATTGACGAAGGGAAGGTGGTCCACACAGCCTACCTGGACCTCGCAAAAGCCTTTGATACAATACCCCACTCTGGAATTATAGATAAGCTCACCAGCTTAAATATAAACCCCTATGTCACTAGATGGGTTGCAAACTGGCTCAAGGACAGAACCCACATGGTTAGAATTGCTGGAGCCATGTCACACTCCAAACCAGTTACAAGTGGCATCCCACAAGGCTCAGTCCTGGGACCTCTCTTGTTCGGTATATATTTCTGGGAGGTACAGGCCAACATAAAAGGACTGTGGCTGACCAAGTTCGCAGATGACTGCAAACTGGGCGCCATAATCGACTCTCCAGCCAACACAAGCATCCTCCAAAAGGGCCTCATAGAAACAGACAACTGGTGCCAGAGCCATGGCCTCAACCTAAATGCCAAAAAGTGTATAGTCATCCCCTTTGGCAAAAACAAAGTGCCCACAAATTACCACATAGGTGGTAATCCATTAAGTACAGAAGAAGTAATTAGGGACCTGGGGACCCAAGTTGATAGCAATCTCTCATTTGACAACCATGTGGCCAAAGTGGTTAGAAAAACTTTTTATATAGCCCACCTAATCATGAAGGAATTCACATCTAGATCAGGGGAGGTCATTGTGCCTCTTTACTCATCCCTCATCAGGCCCATAATCGAGTACAATGCCCCTTTTGGGATGTACCTTACCAAACACCTGCAGCAACTGGAAAGACCCCAAAAGTACCTCAGCAAAAGGATCAAAGGGCTCAAACAGATGCCATATGCTGCCCGGTTAAAGAAATTCCAGCTCTACTCAGTGGCATACCGCCTGCTCAGAGGCGATCTGTGCCTGACGTATAAAGCCATGTCCAACCCGGAATTAAGGGACATGCTGCACCTCAAAAAAATCCAAATCCCATCGAACTACGCACTCGAGAGACTTGAACCTCAGCACTGAAATAAATAGGACATGCTGGAGGGGACAGATTCATAACCCAGAGGCTCCCTTCACTCTGGAATAAAATCCCAGTCCAGGTTAGGCAGAGTCCCTCATTGACTCTCTTCAAGAGGAATCTTGATGAGTGGATGGGAGATCGTAGGTTTACCCCGGGTATCACTTCTGTGTCACTGTTAGACAGAGGCACAGTATACTAACCTCAAAAAAGGGCATAGCAAAATTAATTTAAAATGGGTGGCGAAAGCCAAACATACTCTGGCTAGGCTTATAAATGCCCTAGGGCAGATAGCCTAGTATGAACCTATGAACCTATGTAAATACGTTCTGTTCGTTTCTTGTATAATCCTATTCACCCAATCTTTGCCTGCAAATGGTCCATTGAGATGATGCACTACCACAGTAAACAACTATAAATAAAATAAATACAAGGAAGTATATTTTTGAATTGGATTTTGTGAAGCAATTCCTTTACAACAGTAGGGTGGCTATGAGAACCAACCATTCTTTCATGCCAAAAGTGGTTTGGTTTCAGCTCTCTGACTACTAATTTTCCTCCCAAAGCAAGAGGTGAAAGGGAAACACTTGTTTGACTTGCATGCGCACAGGCAGCTCAGATGTGGAAAGATTAAGACTTTAGAAAAATGATTCCTTGGACAAACAAATCTATTGAGAGTTGCCTTCTGTTATGACATGTACAGCAAACCACATGTGGCACAATCAGTGCACTTTTTATTCTTTTCTTATTTTGAGACTACCCTATGTAAGTTTTAAAGATCGCATGGACCCTGCCTTTTTATTGTAGTATTACTCAAAGAGTTCCTGGAGCAATATGAGGATTGTGGTTATTTGAGATGCTTACTGCCGTGGTGGACCTTCAACACAAAAAGATTCTTGCAGGGTTGTAGTACCTTTCAAAAAGTCCATTTTCATTGACTGGGCATTCTGTTGAAACCTGAAGACAGAAATAAAATAATTTAGTACTATGGCCAAAGTACCCCGACTGGAGTGGGTTTTGACATCTGCAACCCTTACTTAATGAAAATATGTCTGACGTGAAACAGCATGAGCACGTTTGGTGAAATGGTCCATCACTGAAGATGGACATGCTAAACCAGCAGAAAACACTCTTACATAGAGGTATAGATAGTCCCTGCCTCTACCATACCTTTCTGGATTTAGGTTTGTGGTGTTTGTTACCTGCTTTTCATAAGTTGCCCATGGTTTTGCCAAGCTTTGACTGTTAAATTATATGAGGTTACACTCATTTATAACCATAGTTTGGAAGTTTATTATTACAAACACTGAAGCGGATA
This sequence comes from Protopterus annectens, assembly GCF_019279795.1. Lineage (NCBI taxonomy): Eukaryota > Metazoa > Chordata > Ceratodontiformes > Protopteridae > Protopterus > Protopterus annectens. The sequence goes on from NC_056731.1 coordinate 195,302,339, forward strand.
TGGGGTAACCATGTAATAGTGTGGGATCACCAGCTGGGATAAAAGCAAGGGGGATGTGCTGACTAGATGAAAAACTAGCTGGGTGGTAACATAATTTGGTGAGTAGATGTGCAGTTCTTACAATGCTACTCTAAGAAATTCCTGAATAATTTATTGTAATGGAAGGTGCACCCCACAACTGTACTTTTAAGTGCTGCCAGTTGAACATCTTTCACAAACAGTAAATATTCACACAGACATGTATAAGACTTTCTACTGTGATATTTATTTTAATTTTTAGATGGTTTCTCTTGTTGCGTTGTCTAGGACTGCATTATTACTTTGTTTTATTTTCTTCTTGGATTTCTTGATTCCATAACAGTAATCCTAATGCACTTAGAGTGCTACTGTTTGGATCATTTTGTAGGTTATGAAATAAATTGTCTCCTTAACTTCTGGGCTACCTTTACCTTTTTTAATAATAGAGGATGACATTTATGGTCCTGTAGTTTCTTTCCCACAAAAGTGAAAAACAATTCAATCCATCTTCTTCCATAACAAACTGGTACTTTGCACTACAGCTTCCTTTGGTACAGTAGAACTGTAGTCCATGGGGGCTGCATATTTTGTCTTTCTGAATATCCGATCAGAGACTGAGTGCTGACCATGGGTGGTCATGTACTTGACAGAACTTGCCTTGAGTTTGAAGTGGTATAAAAGAAATGAGCAGAGTATGGCATGATCAGTCAAGCTTGTATGGCTCCCTAAAAACTTGACATGGAAGGTAAATCATACACTGTTTTTCACAGAAGTAAAGTACGCAAGAAAAATGTTCATGCAAAAAAAAAGAATAAAACTATTGTGACTTAATTGGCATTTAATTGAATGTTTTCTTATATTTGTTTTTTGAAACAGGGAAACTGTGGACCAGAAGTATGAAAGTAGCTTACAATATACTTCATAAATTAGGCACAAAACAAGAACCTATGGTCAGACCTGGAGACAGGGTAAGTAATGTTTAAAGCTTGCATCAAAAACCCAAGGTTAAAGGTGCCCTAAATTTCATAGAGGGGTGATGTGATCTGTAGTAGAGTGTTTTTCCATGTTGCATGTACTGTTAATTGAGGTAGTGCACTCAGAAGTTATTTTTCAGAGGAATGTGTAATGTATTTCATTTGCATTCTGAAATTCTAAGCAAACTATGAATCTACTATATTAAAAATGTTCAAACATTTTTTTAAGGATAGAGGAGCAACCCTGTCTTCTTATGTGTGCAGAATGGCCCTTGGTTCATTCTATATTTAGCCCCAGTTGTTTAATGCTTTTCTTTGGTTTGAGTGCTGTTATACAAGCTTATTCAGGTGGATGAAGCCATAGTTAGGTAACTGGTGTCCAACTGTACTGCTGTGACACTGATCATCACTGTTGTACATGGGATTTCTTTAAGAACATATTTCTTGGCTTTTTTAAAGTGAGACTAGTGTATAATAGCACTTGTAGACATTTTGTTGCTCTGAAAGAATTCCATAGATGTGTGACTTGCATATTCCGTAAGTATTTACTTGTTTAATGCCTTGAGAATAAGTGTTGTAATGTAGATAGTACTTTGAAGGACAAATATTGAGATACTCTATTGCTTAAGAAGTCATTTGTTTGAAATTTGTTACTGAAGTTGTAATTATGGTAAGTCTGTTGGGTTTTGAGCTTAGATAAACGGATCTTTTTGAGGTATTGTAGTTTACACAACTAAAATGACTCCATCTAGTCAGTCAACATAATCAGGTTGCAAGACTGTTTAAGAAGTGATGTGTAATATACAATTGCCTAGCCATGATGTTTGCAGTCCTTTGTTACAGACTAGCATAATGTATGCCGGTGTCTGGTACTGTGGTACTTACACTGTGTGACATTTGAATGTGTATTGCTTTTTCATATTGAAAATTTGATTGATGTTTGTGTTGTCCAGCACAAGTTTACCGTGCTGTTGCGGACAATATAAAAATTCATGAAAAGAAGCAGTAAAATGAGGATTTGTTGCAAAATTTCATGTTTATTAGGACCATCTGTTTCAACATTACCGTCTTAGAACTTAATCTTCTAGGGAGGTAGCTCAAGAAAACTTTTGATAACAGTACAGTAATTCATATGAGTCTTTCAAAACATCTATGTTCCATACTGAATACAAATATAAACAGTACTGTTTCTTCATCATTTTGTTCTTGCCACACATGCCTGCTTTAAAACTGTCAGTTGGCTTACCTTTCTTGTGCTCAGTATTATTTTTCTTACTCCAGAAATAAGCGGAATTTGAAGTTGTCATACAGTGTGTTCTTTCTTGTCTCACACCATTGGTGAAGCTTTTTTCCAAGGTGAACTTCACATATTTCTTGGCTCAGAAGACTTGTTTATGACTGCTATAGCCTAGAGTTTAATGAACTTGAAAGAGAAGGTATGTATGCCACCTTCCAGCGTCATTTGCTAGAAAAGTGCTTTCTGCATGCCCCAAAGTTGTAGGAACAGCCAAAAAGATGTGCAAGAAGAAATCTCACCAGGAGAAAAGACCTTTTGACCCAAGCCCTCTGCTGATCTCTGCAGGCTTGAATGACTTTTTTTCTGGCTTAGAGTATGTCACACCATTATATTTACATTTATTTTCTTTCTTTTTTTTATTTTTGTTAGTGATGGTTTCTGCAGTTTTGGTAATAGAGAAGTTGAGGCTGATTATTACAGTGTTTGTAACTTGTGAAAGTCATACATTTATGACTTCTGTTTTGAGGTGTGTTTTGTACTGAAACCTACTGTACTTTTCCAGAACAGGTGGCCATCTTTTGTAGGCCTGTCACTCCTTGATTATTTGCAGCAGCTATGCCTTAGACAGGTAACACTTAAGTTACCTACTTTCACATCTAACTTATCTAGTGCACACTGCAGTGTTTAGGATAAACCATTTTTTTATCCTACCTTTAAGCACCCCTGTGACTAGTACTTGCTCTAATACCTGCTGGAAAGCACTAGGAAGCCTTAAACTGATACAAGCACTCATCTCTCCTTGTTAATAAGGAGAAATTAATTGTAGGCACTAAACAGCCTATAATTGCAAAGTACCTTGCTAAGGTAAGGGAAAACAGCTCCTGTACTTTACAAAAAAAGCACCAAGCCGGGCATGTCCCAAGGTCAGCTACCGGTGATTTCTCCTGTCCACCTGGTGAATCTGGGCATACTGGAGCAATGCAACAATTGCCTCATGTACACAGACAACCCTCTCCTCCTACCACCCAATACTACAACCTGTGAGAGATGCACTTACATAGCCAAACTGGAAGCAAAGCTCTCTCCACCCAAGATTGTGCTAGACAGTCAAGAGGAGAAGGTTAACACCCGCACTACACCTCAAGCAACACATAGCCCTTCTAAACCCACACCATCAACACCTACACATACCAACATTAAATCCACATATGCGAATGCCCTTAACTTGTAACCTGCCCAAGCAACAAGGACCTCCGAAGCTGAAACGCAAACAAACCAAAGTGTCACATAGCTCACTACACCAGTGTGCCATCCAGCAACAGCCCCTAAGGCAAGACAATGTACCTAACACTTCAGTCATAGGTGACTCTATGGTCAGGCATACTGATGTCTCACTCACCAGGCTGAACAAGGAGAAAATGATTAACTTCAGCAATTGGCTAAGCTTCTGGTGTCATTCAAAGGGGATCCAGTATCTGTCTGCCTGGGATGACATGATCGACAGACTACGATGCTTTGCCAGAGATGGTCTGCACCTGTCGTCCCTGGGATTCAGGTTACTGGCTAAGGCTCTTGCCACCCCTATAGTGCCTTTTTTAGGCAAAGTATAAAGGACAAAATCACCACCATAACAGGTACAAGCATGCAAAATCTGAAGGTAATGATACTCAATGCTAGAAAGAAGTCTAAACCTCAAAATGCACTATTTGTAGGTACTCCTAAAAATGGAGAACATCGATATCTATACAGTAACTGAGACCTGATTCAAGGCTCCAAAGAGCACCCCTGCAATACCAGGCTACAACTCTTACCACACTTTTCAGCCACCAAACCAGGACCGAAACATTAAAGGTGGAGGAGTGTCCATATTCACCAAGGATATTCACACCACCAGGCTAGTTGCCCAACACAATGCATCTGAAATTCTCCAGGTGCAACTAAGACTAGGTAAGATTGCAATCCAAATTGCAGCTTGCTACAGATCCCCTACCATGCCCCAAGATTCTCACTGCACCTTTCTAAACATACTGGAAAATATTAAGATAGAACCAAACACCCTAATACTGGGTGATTTCAACTACCCTGCCATTAACTGGGAAAACTACTCGTGTACCAACACCTTTGCCCAGTGGTTCTTGGAATTCATAAATTCCAACGCCTTGGATCAACTAATCCATAGTCCAACCAGGGGCTCCAATATCCTAGACCTGGTCATTACCAACATGGGAAATCGATGCTCCACACGTATGGTCACCCCAGGTCAGGTCTGACCATAAGCTAATCACCCTTAACATCCACATCCCACTACCACCCCCCAGTAAGGAAACCTCCATAAAAAACTTCTCCAAAGCCAATTTCATGCTACTCAAGTCAGAAGTGACAAACTTCATGACACCCATGCAGACAGGAACTGAAAATTCAACTGCTGAATCCTACACTAAGGCACTGTATGAGAACATCCACTCATGCATGAATCGTGCCATCCCAAATAGAACCAAGATGCTCTCCTCCAAAAAAAGGAAGCCAATCTGGTGCCCCCCTGCCATAAACAAACTTTACAACAAAAGGAAGAAACTGTTGCAGAAGAGAGGAAAATCCCAGGATGCACAAAAACTCCCTTACCAGCCTCAGTAAGAAGCTGAGATCCCTCATAAAATCCTACAAAGCTAGTTACGAAAATAAAATTGCCACAAAGATTCCAAAGACAACCACAAGGCATTTATAACTATGTCAAAAATCTAAATGGCAATGCTCAAATCTGCTCTGAGCTACAAACGAATGGCATTAAATATTACTGATCCCAAGGATATTGCCAATATCCTGGCAGATCAATTCATTGCCAACTTCACCCCCACTCACCCCATAAACAGCCCATCTCAATACCGGAAGATTGCCAAATTCCGGTAATAACAGCCACACAGGTAAAAAATGCACTCTCCAAATCTAAGAATACAGCATCCATGGGACCAGATGACATCACGGGCTGTGTACTACATAAACTGGCACCTCACCTAAGTGTCATGTTTAATCATAGCCTCACCTCAGGCTTTGTGCACACTGAGTGGTGCACAGCTACAGTTCTCACTCCACAAGGGGGGATCCATGTTGGATCCTGGGAACTACCGCCCCATCAGTCTGACGAGCCTGATCTGCAAGGCCATGGAACGCATTATCATGGAACTTATAAACAAAGACATTGGCAACCTTCAAACACTGGACCCCACCCAGTTTGGGTTCGTGAAGGGCCGATCTGATTGACTTCTTCGAATCAGTCTCCAGAGCTGTGGATGAGGGTAAGGTGGTCCACAAAGCCTATTTGGACCTCGCCAAGGCCTTTGACACCATCCCCCACTCTGGAATCATAGACAGACTTATTAAGCTGGGCGTTAATCCCTATGTTACTCGATGGGTTGCCAACTGGCTTACTGACAGAACCTACACTGTAAAAGTAGCCAACTCCAAATCCAGCTCCAGACAAGTGACAAGTGGAGTACCTCAGAGTTCAGTCCTGGGACCGCTCTTGTTTGGCATCTACTTCTCTGAAGTACAGGCCAATACTAAGGGAGTCTGGCTAACAAAGTTTGCAGATGACTGCAAACTGGGAGCCATTATTGAATCCCCAAATGATGTGGATACTCTACAGAAGGGCCTGACAGAAACAGATGTTTGGTGCCAGAGCCATGGGCTCAAGCTCAATGCCAAGAAACGTATAGTTATCCCCTTTGGGAAAAAACATGTATCCATGAATTACCACATAGGCGGCAGTATGCTAAACACCAAAAGTGTGATAAGACTTGGGGACACAGGTGGACAGTGGTCTCACCTTTGATAACCACATTGTCACAACAGTCAGGAAATCCTTCTGTGTGGCACACCTCATCGCTAAGGGCTTTTCATCCAGAAAAAAGGAGGTCATTGTCCCACTGTACTCATCCTTCATTATACCCATTATAGAATACAATGCCCCTTTTGGTATGTACCTCTCAAGACATCTGCAACAACTGGAAAGGCCGCAGAAGTACCTCACTAAAAGAATTACAGGCCTAAATCAGACGCCCTACACTGACTGCCTTAAAAAACTCCAGCTGTACTCTGTTGCATATCGTCTACTCGTAGGTGATCTCTGCTTAACATACAAGGCCATGTCAAACCCAGAGCTGTTGGACATGCTACACTTAAAGAAATCCCAATCCCTCAGAGCCACATGCTCCAGGGATCCTAAACCTTGTCATCACAATAAACAAAACATACTGAAGGGATAGGTTCCTGACCCACAGACTCTGGAATAGACTGCCCATACATGTCAAGCAGAGCACCTTTTTGGCCCTCTTCAAAAGGAACATTGACGATTGGATGGGAGAAAGGAAATTCACCCCGGGGATCACATCAGTCACCCTGCTAGACAGGGGTCCAGGGAAGTAAGTAGTATGGGAAGAAATAGCCAGGGAATTGTTATGGCTAGGCTTGTAAAGGCCCTAGGGTTGATAGCCTAATACCAACCTATTAACCTATATTCAGCTGCTTCCACTGTTATATAAACCATTGAGTTAAAACTCTAAATCCTTCTTGAAGGAGCAGTGGTTATGTTCATCCTGTCCACCAGTTACATTTTGGCACCTTTTCTGAGAGGCAGCTGCATGCAGGGGTACAGGTGTACAGTACTGGCACATTCCATTTTGTCACTTAAGTGATTGCTTTCAACCTGTAAGCCTTTCAGCACATTTCTGTCATTGACACAGTTCAGTTCTCAATTCCAATAAATATATTTGAGCATTTCCCAGGTTTGATGCAAGGGCAAACTCAGTGCGCCATGTCACTGTCAGATTTCTATTCAAAACCCTGTACAAGCATCATCTGCACTTCCTTTAGGATGAACATGAAGGCGCTGCCATAAGTGCTGGTGTTTCAAACCTGCCACCTGTGAACATTGGAGTGAGAAACTCATGTTTTACCTCTACCTAGAGGATAGTGATGGTTGAAAGTTCTTCACATGGAAATTGTCAGGAGGGTTCATTATGTATCCCTATGCCTTAGTTAGAGCAAGAATCAAAACTGAGAATAGGCCATGGCGAAGCACTGCTATATGTGAGTTCATAGTTAAAATATAATTTATACTGTTTACATGTTGAGCTCATCACTGACTAGCTCTAGAAGAGGTATGTTTGCTTCCATCATCTGCTTCAAGAATGTCATCTCTGCACACATCTGCTCTGTGGTTATTTAGTCATCATTACATACCTTCAGCAGGCGTTACTGACTTGACTTTTACTCCAGGAGATGGACATCCTTTGATACAGTTGTATTGTGACTCAACCTTCTGAATGTAACACTTTGCTCATGTGCATGTTTCATTGCCTGTTGTGTATGTTAGTGGTGGTTCTGCTTCTTATATTTTTGGGAATCTTATTCTTCTGCTTACTGCAGCATACTTTTGAATTTCACCTGAATTTTTTTCATCTAGATTGCTGCAGTGAGTCTTGTTTTGAGGTTTGAAGCATGGAGGGGCATTTTCCTCAGGTGCCCAAACTGCAAATGCTGACTTGGAACATTCAACTGTATTTGTGCTGATGGAGTTTTGTTTTTAATTGCTGTAGTTTTTGCTATTCATCTAAGTAAGTCCTTGTGTCTGGCTCTTTTTTCTTTTTGGATTAAGAATGGTTTGGCTTCTGTAATGCCTTGCTTTTTATCCATGCAGTTTTGTTTAAGTCTGTGTTTTCAACGATGCTTTCTACTCTTCAGAACTGGGCATGCCTTGATGTCATATTTATGCTTGTGGGATCTTTGTCCTGTCTTGTATGTGAACAGGTCTTGATGTGTTTTTCATTCTCTGAGCACTGTTTCAGCTATACTGTTGATTAGCAGCTTGACATAAAATTATTTTTTTCAATTTTAAACAACTTTGTTAATTCAGAATGGAGAAGTTTCTGTTGCAGAAAATAAGTTGACAGACAGTGAATGCAAATAATCATTTGAAGTATAAATTACACAAGCAACTTAAGGACTCATTCAGTAACAAAACGTTATCATAAATTGTTCAATCCATAGGTCAAAAGAAAAAATATTTGCAACCTAAACCGGTATAAAACTATAGTAATTCAACTGTATACTTAGGTGTGAAATTAATACATAGTGCTTTTCACACCAGAAGCAAAAAGAAAAAAGATGGCAAAATCCTGAATTTGAACTAGAATAATATAAACTACTAACTACAGTTGTACTCTGTTGTATTAGTTTGTTAGTGACATGTATGGAATGTAAAACGTTCTCCATCTTTTTGAGCTGCCAAGGGGGGACCATGGGCTCCATTTGTTTCATTGCTTGTTACCACCATGCTTCATGTGCTGTGCCGATACAGTGGAATAAATCTCATTCATAATACTAATGACCATTACTTGTGGGTGGAAATTCAGATTTCCACTTTGATAGCATCAGTAATATCTATAAGTCCATTTCATTCTTAGCCCATACCTTCAATGCAAAAAGGGTAATAAAAAACAGAGCCAGAGTAAAAGCTATCCTGCCTGGGCAAAGCGTGTTGGAATATTTGCAAGCTAAAGCCTTTTGTTCTGTCACTCCTTGAAGGCATACTGCCATGTGCTTAACTCGCGGCTTTGTTTGTACATTTCCAACAGCAGCAATTAATGCTATTGATTATACCAGGCCTAAAGCAAATTTGCAGAGGCTTTTCCAGGTGAATACCTAAAATTTTCTGAATTTAGAAACATAACAGGGAAGTGTCCACATAGGAAACCACTGCTGTTTGAGCATGCCCATTTCCAGATCCCTAATATATCCTTTCCTAACTGAATCAACTTCATATTGCATTGAGAACATTAACTGTTTATATGCACTGCTAAGTGGATCCTCATTGTGTGTCTCTTGTTGAAAAGCAGACTTACTGACATTGATCCTTAAAAAGTTACCCACTTTACTTGCCTTAATCGTCTGATTTGCTGCACATAGTGAAAGGAGTGGCCTTGAAGAAGCGCATACCAGATGGGGTATTGCTTTCTAATTTTTGTTTCACACTAGTGAAGAGACAGGATTCCCTCAACTGATCCACTAAGTTCATTATTCAAACTCTGATCAATGTGGTAGCCCAGTAGGGCTCTCATCTTCTAAGCAAACAAGCCTAGTTTGTCAAAGGGCCCTGGCTGTCAGTTTAAAAACTTTCCTCAGCAGAGAAGACAAGGTTAGATTTCTGTTAGCCACAACTTTTTTACCATGGTCTGACTGCATCTCACCCTAGTTCATGGGTGAGTTTGGCCCTTCAAAGAAGTGTATCCAGTTAGTGTCTTATTATAAAAAGCTTAAATATGCAACCTTTATAACAGTTTGACATCTGTACCACCTAATTCCCCCATATGGTTACTGAAAGCCAAAACTTTGCTGAGGCAAACCTCATACATTTATTAGCCTAGAAAATCTGTAGTAGATTTATAAATTGCATTAGGAGGGCCACAGATATGTAGATGACACAAGTAAGGAAAATATAATGTCTGTGTTCTTGTAAACTGATTAAGAGGTGTATGTTTCTATCTAGAAAAAAAAATCCTTGTGTACTTTTTCAGAAGAACTTGTATACTTTTTCAATTGAACTATTTTTGCAGTGTGCATACTTTAATGTCAGAGTCAGGTATGACCCACCGGATATGAATACCACCTTAGAATGATAACTGTATGCGACATTATTTTGTTGTCACCAAGTTAGCCTGATAACGTGACACTATACCAAAGTATTCTGGCTGAAAGAAGACTGTGCATAGATTCTCTTCAAGATCATCTAAGTGTATGAGTTCATCTGCAAAGAGTGCAGTTTTGTAGAACATACTTCCAAAATTGTAGCTTTGCAAGGGAATTAGCTTTAAAGTTTGCTCAAGAGTTCTAAATGTGAGTATGATATTATTGATGACTGGCAGCCATGAGTGATTCTTTACTCAAAATTGAGCAATGGAGACTGTTTACCCACCAGTTGTAATTCTTGTAGCTTCAACTGTGTACAGGTCTACTAACAGCTGGATAAATTCTTTTGGGAAGAATGTTTAATAGAAAATCTATATTAATTCAGTAAATTCCTTTTTGTCATCACATCTGCCTATGGCTATCAGCTTTCTCCTTGATGTGGCATAATTAAACATGACAGATATATTCAGAATACTGCCAAACAGTGTGAATTTCTCAAAAAACATTTATTAGGCAGGGAGTAAAGATAGCTAGTCTGTGCCACTATGGATATGAATAGTTTGTAGTCATGGTTAGGCTGCTATATAGGTCTTCAAGGCACAAGTTCTTTACCTGGCACTAATGTAACAGAAGTAATGGCCACCTTCCAACTAGAGGAGATATATACCCCAGCTTTAAGCACTTGGCAATATGAACCAATGTTGTTAATTTGTCAACAGATTTTAAAAGTCAGTCCATAGAGACCTGGGACTTTACTTTTCATAACATCTCTTATAATCTTATAATTTTATAATATCTCTCTAGCAAGATGGTGGTGACTTATGTGGCAGTGATCTTTTCAGCTCTCATTGTTCATTTTGTGTTCTTATAGAAAGTTTTCAGTATGTGTCCATTTTTATTGGAGTCACTTGTGGACTGTTGCAGAGTGGGTGCAGCCATGTTGTCAGTGGTGGTGTCGGTGGATCAGTTTGATCGGTGTGCCATTCGATTTAGCTCAGGTAGCTTGGAGTGGCTGGAGTGGTTGGTCTGGTTGTGGCTGTTTGGGCCTACATGTGGAGAGGTGCACTGAGCAGAGCTGTTGGTGGAGACTTAAGTGTCAGAAGGTGAAGGATGAGTGTCGGAAGATGTCAGATGGTATTGTGCTGGATCTGAATTTTGATCTTGATGGAGGAAACTGGACAGTTGGTGTGAAGACGAGGTTGGTGACAAAATGAATGGTGGATTGAGATCATCATGGACCACTGAACTGTAATCGTTTATCTGGACAAGGGCATACCTGGACTGTGATTGCCTTTGTGGAATGGAGTTTTCTTTGGCTTGGACTCTGTGTCGTGTGTGTGTATTTTTTGTGTTTATGTGCTTATGTTATTTATTGAAATGGTTC
>NC_056731.1:195621134-195698634 GCF_019279795.1 Protopterus annectens
AAAAAATGATCAATTTCAGCAACTGGCTAAGCTTCTGGTGTCATTCAAAGGGGATCCAGTGTCTGTCAGCCTGGGACGACATGCTCGACAGTCCGCGTTGCTTTGCAAGAGATGGCTTGCACCTGTCACCTCGTGGTTTTCGAATACTGGCCAAGGCTCTTGCTGCCCCCATAGTGCCTTTTTTATGCAAGGCTCAAAAGTCAAAACCACCTCCGTAAACAGCACAATTAACAAAAAACTGGGGGTTATGCTACTCAACGCCAGGAGTTTAAATCTCAAAATACATGCGCTTGAAGCACTCCTCAGTATGGAGAACGTCAGCATCTGTGCAGTAACTGAAACCTGGTTCAAGGCTCCAGAGAGTACCCCAGCACTACCGAGCTACAACTCATACCACATATTTTGGCCACAGAACACGGACCGAAACACAAAAGGAGGGGTGTATCCATATTCATCAAGGATACCTACACCTCCAGGTTAGCGGCGCAGCATGATACCGCTGAGATCATCCATGTACAACTAACATCAGGCAAATCTGTAGTGCAAATTGTGGCCTGCATACAGATCACCCTCCATGACCCAGGACCACCATTCCACCTTTCTGGAGACACTGGAAAATATGAAGGTCTTACCGAACACCCTGATATTGGGCAATTTCAATTACCCTACCATTCACTGGGAAAACTACTCGAATGCAAACTCACAGACCCAGCGCTTCCTGGAATTCAACTCAAATGCCCTGGATCAGCTGGTAAACTTCCCTACCAGAGGTGAAAACATATTGGACCTGGTCATCACCAACATGGGCGACAGGTGTTACACACCGGAGGTCAACCCGTCACTGGTTAGATCAGACCATAAACTAATCACTCTGGATGTCCACACCCCACCACCACACCAAACTAAGGAAACTACAGTAAAAAACTTTTCTAAAGCAAACTTCACCTTATTCAAGACAGCGGTGGTAAGTTTCACAGCCCCCACGCTAAAGGATAACACTGCCCAAGATGCAGAAACCTTTACAAATGCACTCTATGAGCACCTACAAGGATGCATGGAACGTGCCATCCCTAGCAAAACCAAGACTCACTCCTCTAAGAAAAGGAAACCAGTTTGGTGGACCCCTGCCATAAACAGGCTATACAATAGAAGGAGGAAACTAGTTCAGAAAAAAAGCAAATCCCAAGAAGGAAAGGCATCCCTGATCAGTATCAGTAAGAAACTAAGGTCTCTCGTTAAAATCATCCAAGGCTAACTTCGAAAGAAAAATAGCCAAGGATTCAAAAGATAACCACAAAGCCTTCTTTAGCTGTGTTAAGAATCTAAGTGGCAATTCGCAGATATGCACTGAACTAGTGCAAAATAGCACAAAATATATTGAACCTACTGATATTGCCAACATCCTGGCAGATAGATTCAGTGCAAACTTCACCTCCCCCCCCCCTCACCTCCAAAAGGACCCACAACAATACCTGAAAAGTGTAGTGTTCCAAAAATCACAGATGCATAGGTGAAAACAGCCCTTTCAAAAGCCAAAAACACAGCGGCAATGGGACCAGATGGTGTCCCAGGCTGCATCTTGCATGAACTACAGAGCGAACTAACCCCCCACCTAAACACGCTGTTCACCCTCAGCCTCTCCACAGGCTATATGCCCATAGAATGGTGCATAGCAACTGTTATTCCTCTCCACAAAGGAGGGGCCACACTGACCCTGGTAACTATCGCCCCATGTCTGACTAGCCTGGTCTGCAAGGCTATGGAGCGCATCATCATGGAACTCATTAATAAAGACATTGGGAACCTCCAAACACTTGACCCAACCCAATTCGGCTTTAAGGACAAATCCTGCCTACTAAACCTGGTTAACTTCTTCGAGGCTGTCACCAAGGCCATAGACAAGGGAAAGGTGGTTCACACAGCCTACCTTGACCTCCCCAAGGCTTTCGACACCATTCCCCATTCGAGTATTACAGAAAAACTCACCAGCCTGAACATAAACCCCTTACTCATGGGATGGGTTGCCAACTGGCTTACAGACGGAACTCACACGGTAAGAATAGCGGGCTCCAGTTCCAACTCTAAATTAGTCACAAGTGGTGTCCCACAAGGCTCGGTCCTGTGCCCCTACTGTTCGGCATATACTTCTCAGAAGTACAGGCAAACACAGGAGGACTATGGCTAACCAAGTTCACCGATGACTGCAAACTGGGAGCCATAATTGACTCTCCGGCTGACACGGACATCCTCCAAAAGGGCCTTACTGAGATGGACACCTGGTGTCACAGTCATGGCCTCAAGCTAAATGCCAAAAAATGCATAGTCATCCCATTTGGGAAAAACAAAACACCCACAAATTACCACGTAGGTGGCAGCCCCCTTAATACAGAAGAGGTAATAAGAGGTATGGGGACCCAGGTAGATAGTAATCTCTCCTTTGACAATAATATTGCCAAAGTAGTTAGGAAAGCCTTCTATGTGGCCCATCAAATTACTAAAGGGTTCATATCTAGAAATAGAGGTTATAGTGCCCCTGTACTCATCACTCATTAGACCCATCAATACCGTACAATGCCCCATTTGGGATGTACCTCACAAGACACTTCCAACAGCTGGAAATACCACAAAAGTACCTCACCAAGAGGATTACTGGCCTCAAACATATGTCCTATGCAGCCCGAACTCCGGCTGTACTCAGTGGCATATCGCTTACTCAGAGGTGATCTCTGCCTGACTTACAAAGCCATGTCCAACTCACAATTGATGGACATGCTCCACCTAAAGAAATCCAAGTCACTGCGAGACATGCACTCTAGTGAGCTAAACCTTGCCACAACAATAACTAGAACATGCTGGAGGGATAGATTCCTGTCACAGAGACTCCCCATGCTTTGGAACAAAATTCCAAACTACATCAGGCAAGAGACCTCACTAACACTCTTCAAGAGGAACTTTGTCGAGTAGATGGGTAACAGAAAATACACCCCTGGGATCACTTCATTGGCTCTGCTAGACAGAGAATCAGTTAATCAATCAATGGGATGGCGAAAGCCGACACAATCTGGCTAGGCTTATAAATGCCCTTGGGCAGATAGCCTAGTACCTACTTATGAACCTAAAATATTTGTTTATTTTAGGATAAAAAGATATTTCAGTACTGCATCCCCCCTACACACTATTAAAAAGTGATCTTGAGATGAAGTGAATGATCCCTAACACTTCCATCCATAGCGTGTCTGTTGTGGTCGAACTTTGAATGTTCTGCATTGTGCAGGATCTACCCACGCTTATAACCGTACATCATTTCAGTCTACTCTCTTATGTGAGAGTAGAACTAGAGAAAAAGAAGAGGGTGAAGAAGCAAGAGACAATTTCTTGTTTAAAGGTCTGGGGGATTTCAGCCTTACAATTCATTGAGCTGAGCCTAGATCGTTTGAGCTCATGACACCAATTTCACTCTTGGAGGCTCTCCAACAGGGAAAAGATTATTAACAAGGGATCTGTCTCAGAAAGGTCCTGTGTTACATGAAAAAGAATAAGACAAACTACTAAATTCAGAGAAATGGGGCTGATGTTAATCCCTGTTTTGGAATCCAAATTAGTGCAAGTCTTACCAGATAGACTCATTATGCTTATGGTCCATATGCAGCAGCCCTAACAACTGAAGGAAGGGCAAACTTCATCCATGCACCTTCATAGAGGTTACAGCATGCTATGCCATCCAGGTGGATGATTATCAAAGTCAGCTTTCAGAGTAGTTTCCCCAAGCCCATTAATCATATTTTAATCATTCTTTGCTCTGGATGGCTTAAGTGGATCACTGGGATATCAAGAAGCCACCTTTTCTAAGAATAATCTGTGATTTTTTTCAGACAGAGAGATGCTTTCCTTTGTCATTCCATAGTTTCTGGATTACTGTAAGAATTTGCCCAATATTTTCCTGATATACTGTGTATACATTAACATTAATTAGTACCAGATGTGAAATAACCTAATAGACTCCATTACGCAGGCCAGAATTCTTAAATCCACCAGCTGGTTGTGTTTCATCTTTGCAGAGCAAGCCCATCCGTAATCATTTACTCCCCTAAAAAGTTGATTAAGCTGTAAGCTGGTTACTCCTCTTGCAGCAGTTTCTGTCTCCTACCTTCCTGCAGAAGACAACCTTCACCCATCATTTTTTTTCCTCAGAAGAATGCCACAGCAAAGTTAGCAGCCATGATTATATTTGCAGACAATACTGAGACTAGTATGGTATGGTATGGTGTGGTGGTGCTGCGGTAGCATTGTCGCCTCACAGTAAGACATTGTCCTGTTCGATTCTCAGCTAGAGCATCTTCTGTGTGGAGACATGCGTGAATGGGCGTACCTTTGTTGAAGGTTATGAGTCAGGGCCGGCAACTTGGCACGTAAAAATCTACTGCCAATCATTAGCGGACTGGAGTTCCGCTGTGGCAACCCCTAACCGGGAAAAAGCCGAAAGACCCAACAACAACTGAAACTAGTATGGTACACTGCTTTTATCGTATAATAGTTATATTGTTGAGAGTAACTAGAATAATCTTTGAAACCCACTTCAGTTTCTTCAAAAGACCATAACCTATCTGAAGGTTCCATTGTAAGTCTAGTCTACATGAGAGCATACAGATTTATTTTATAATTCCTACCAATGTACTTCATTTATTCATCTGTTTGAACATTGCTTTTTATGTAGTGTTCCCACATGCACCATTTCTTTTTTGGGAAATATACTTCTTCCATCTTTTAACGATTCCATATGCATTTCTTTGGTTCCTTTGTAATATGTAGTACTTTTACAACAGATTTAATTCTTGATTTCCACTACTGTGTAATTTCTTCTTTTTTGATTGCTTGCAGTATTAAACTTAAAGCCTTGCTGTGTCTCAATAATTCTAAACAAAGACACCAACTTAATAGCATCATCTCCTTGGTTAATATTTGCCCAACCCCAGAAAAATGTGCCAGAATATTCTGTAGACTGTATTTAAACTTGGCTAATTTCTCATATTCCCAACAAAAATATGCTCCCATTTTTCTCCATCATTTTCTTCATGTCTACAACATCTGCTGTTCTGTAAATAAAAAAGTTTTCCACAATCTGTTTGGAGTATAAAAGTACTCTTGTAAACATTTCCATGCAGATATCCTGAATCTTCTGGACTTTAGAACATAACCAGAGATCTTGTCAGATTTCCATCCATTATTCTTTTGCAACTTCTCATTTTAATCATCCCTCCTAGTGTTTTTTTATCTCTTATTGACTCTTACAGTTATTGTGTAATATTATGTAGCCTTAGTAGTTACTCCCTTCCCTGTGTAGTTTTAAAATATCTCTTCAAGTCAGCTGGTTCTAACCTCCTTGTTCAGTTGGCAGAATTAATGTATACCACTTTACTCATCCCTTCTTCCCTTTCTTCAAATCTTTATTAATTCACATCCACAACTTTTCCTTTGATTGAAGTATGGAGTATATAGAAGTATTCCTGGCCTCTGTACATGATCAAAGGAACTGAAAAAATTTACTGCCTGTATCTTGTCTTCCATGTCTATGCCTATTAATTTCCAATCTCCGTCTCTGTTTTTTTTATAATATTCTATTTGATATTTTCACACACATCTCTAGTTGCCACCACACAAGCCTTTTTAATCCATACATCTAAATATGTCATCTATTCATGTCCCCATAAATATGGGTATTGTGGTATAAATTCATGTGTAGGCACATAACGCATCTCTGCAGCTTGTGTTTTTACCTTCATTCATGTTGTATCTCTGAAATCCTTGAAATTGTTTTAAAATGTCTCACAGCACCCTATTGCCATATTCAGGATTTGTCAAGTACAAAATAATATCTGCAAACAGAACTATTTTTTTTTTCCTTGATAACATACTGACTATATCCCTAAATCTACAAACTCCTTATCTTTTAGCTAAATGTTCCAGGTGTAAAATAAAGAGGATAACCCTGCTTGGTCCTTCTGTTTAAATTGAAGTTGCCAGAATGGACTCATCCAGCCTTTATTTTTTTCCTGCTGATCAATCATATATTCTTTATTATTAACTCCATGTAGTGTTGGGGAATACAGTTGTTAACATTACCCTGTTCATGAATTCCTAGCAAACTCTATCAGTTGCTTGCTCTTCATGCAAATTAATTAGTAATAATGACCTTTTTAAATTATGATGTCTGCATTGTCATTGTTCAGTTCATGTTATCAAAGGCAATGCTTGTTGTCTCTCTTCCACAAAACCTCATTGATCCTTACCTTTCAATTTTACTAACATTTTAAACATTCTGTTAATATATACATAAGCACTTTGTATTTATGATTTATCAATATTGGTTTGTATGGTGCAAGGCTAGTAATATGTTTGACAGGCTTATCTTTTATACAGTTGTTTATTGTCATCTGCAATTGAACTTATGTCACATTTTACAAGGCTTTTTGTTATAATGAAAACACTCAAGCAAAAAACACATACCCATACCACCCTCGTAACCTATTAACTAAAAACAAACACAAAAAACTGTGTATATCTTCAAATAATGAAGTTTAACCCTTGTGATAGGAACTTTTGTCCCAAATTGATAGCTGCACCCACAGACATCACCTAAACTAAAATTAAGGTTATCCATGCTAAAGCTCATGTTACAGCCCATGTTCCTACTTAGACTAATTACTGTCTGTTTTCTTCTTATCTCTGTTCCCCTCCCAGATGTGAAAACAGAATGTATGCTTTAAGAAAACATTAAATTTTAGCTTTAGAAAAGTGCACTAGCCATCTTTAAATAAAACCAAACTATATGTTGTTCTAAAAGTTGAATTGAAGTATTTAAATACCATAATACCTGCTCTTATTCACTTCAATAATTTCAAACTTTATTTTTTATGGAGCTGCTTGCCCTTGTACCTTTTAATTTTACATTTCTCTGCAAACTCTTCCTAGACCTCTCAAGATTTATTGTCTCTGCACCTCTAATCAGTTTGCCTCCATGGAAACATAAAGAACAGAATTTATAACTGCCCTCAGCTTCAGACTTCTCAGCTCACAATGAACATTTATTTGCTAAAGAAAAACATCTTATTGCATTCACAATGTTTTCTTCTTCTTCAAACTTACATGCTTACACAAAATGTTTTAGATTAAGCCATGTACATTAATCCAGGCATTCACCTATGCAAAGGTAAGAGAAAACATCTAAAATCTGTCTGTTTATAATCAGTGCACTTTTGCACCTGTTCCCCACAGCAACAGTACAAGATTACATCATATTGACTTAAACATGCTTTTGTCCAGCCTTTTTCCATTTTTGCATTGTAATGCCTACATTTCTTAATACTTAGGAATAATAATAATTCCCCACTCAGGAATAATAGATAAACTCTCCCAGCTAGGCATCAACCTGTATGTTACCAGATGGGTAGCTAACTGGCTCACTGGTAGAACCCAATCAGTCAAAATAGGGGAAGCCAGCTCTAGTAGTAGACCTGTAACAAGTGGTGTACCCCAAGGATTGGTCTTGGGGCCTCTACTGTTTGAGATATACTTTTCTGAGGTGAAAGACAAAAACAGTGATCTGTGGCTGACCAAGTTTGCAGGTGACTGCAAGCTGGGTGCTGTCTTAAAACTCCCATAGTGATGTGAACATCCTCCATAAGGGCCATACACAAACAAATGACTGGTGCCAGAAGCATGGCCTCAAACTGAATGCTAAGAAATGCATCATTATCTCCTTTGGGGAGAATGGAGTCCCAACTAATTATCACATTAATAACAATGCACTAAGCACGCAATCAGTGGTGAGGGACTTGGGCACTCAGGTTGATAGCAACATGATTTTTGACCACCATGTTGCCTCCATTCTACAGAGGTCTTTCTACATGGCCCATCTAATAAGTAAGGGTATTTCATCCAGAAACAATGAGGTCATAACATCCCTGTACTCCTCCCTTATCAGACCCATTATTGAGTACAATGCCCCCTTTCACATGTATCTTGCCAAGCACAAGCAGCAGCTGGAGAAACCACAAAGGTTCATGACCACGAATATCCAGGGTCTCAAACACCTGTCCTATACTGATAGGCTAAAAGCCCTGTCCCTATACTCAGTCTCATACAGACTGCTGAGAGGTGACCTGTGTCTGGCATACAAGGCCATCTCAGACCCAGCCTTGATGGAGTTGCTACATATCCATAAGTCAAACTCCACTCATGCAACCTGCACACAAGGGCCTCAACCTGGTCTATGACATTAGTAGAACTTGTAGATGGGATAGATTTCTTTCCCAAAGACTCCCCCATCCATGGAAAAGACTCCCTCTCCATGTGAAGTGTAGTACCTCTCTAGCCCTCTTTAAGTGGAAACTAGACGACTGGATGGGAAACAGAAAAGAAACCCCTGGGATCCCACCTGTGTCTCTCCTAGACAGGGGAAACGGGTAGTGATTTTGTGGGAACATGGACAAAATTCTTGGCTAGGTTTATATGGGCCTTTGGGCCAATAGCCTAGTAGCATCCTATGAACCTAAAAAAAGAAAATAAAAGGCACCTGTTTACTTTAGTATCTTTACCACATACAACAACTACAAATGCTTTTGTATAAAACATGCAGTTTATATAATGAAAGGTTTTATAGAGATACTGCTAAGAACAGTGATTGTTTTACTTACCTTGCCCTTTTCCTTCTTCTTCCCTTCCATGTAGTGTCCTTCCAAACATTAATGACATAAACTGGGGTATATGATTTTTAGTCGTCGTCCAAGAAGTTTAACAAAGTCAACAAAAGTCCCATCTTTCTCATCAACTTTTTGTTGTAAAGCCACATTTCACAAATGTGATTAATGCTTTATGATCTCTCATTTATTCACTAATTTAATTGTTGCTGTTCTTGTTCTTTTCCATTTCACAATACTGGACACTGAAGTCCAAGCTGGTCCTAATTCTTCTAGCCAACTCTCCTGCTTTTTTCTGCTTCTCAAGCATTTTCTTTTGGAACACTGGAAAAGGTTTCACTGCAAAGTCTCCCTATGAGCTTTATTATCAGAAGAATTAGAAGCAGAGTCCTCTTCTGTTTGCCGGCTCACCTTTTGTTGGGCAAACATTTGTATTTCTTCCATAGCCTGTTTTTCATAAAAAAAATCTCTGATTCTACGGGAAAAATATTCTGAAAACAGATCGATACAACACATTGAATCTCACACCTGCCTGTCAGCATTCCCTAATTGGTGAGATAAATTTGCTTCTATTTTACCTGGAGTACATTGAATAATCATTTCAACAAACACTTTACTGTATACAATTTTTAATACTTTGCCCTTCTGCCACAGTTTTGTCAGGATCAGCTGTTTCTGCTAGTATGATTACATCTTTACTAATACAGGACTTTGCTGCTTTCTTATGGCCAGGTAACAGGGGACTAGAATTTACTGATGGAAGCTGGCAAAGTAACCAAGGTATTTTAAACAAATAATTAGAAAAGGGAAAGTAATGGAATGGGAAGAGGCCAATGAGACTGTGAAGATTGGGGAGAGATGGGCGAAGGCTGTCAGCCTAGTCAAATAGGATTTGATACATAACTCTATCAACTGTACAAGTAAATGTAAAATACAGACATGGTTTCTTGATAATAAATGTAAAATACAGGCATGTTTATTGAGTGTAAAGAATACTGTGAAATGTGGAACTGCAAAACATGTGACAACATTGCACTCTACTGGCACAGTGAAGCCTGTTGTACCCTTTCATGTTAGAATTTGGCCCCAGGGCAACTGGATGAAAATTTCATGCCCATTGTTTTAAGGCTAAAATTTGACTCAAATTTAGATGTGGAGGGTGCTTTATTGCTCTGGTTTCTGCTAGCATATACATGTGAAATGTCTTCTATTGTAAGTTTCTGTGCAGGTTGTTAGATTGCTAAATAATGCAGTTTGTTTGCCTGGGAAAAACTAAGTGTCAAAAATTATGTAATTTGGGGAGGGACCCAGAAAACATGTTTGTTAATAATGTTTAAAGACTATTTCTCAGAAGAGACCAGAAAGCATTTTGATCATGCTATCTAACTTATCAGCACTCTGCCTTGTGGTCACATGCAAGTCTTAGCACTGTGATTTCTTGTAGGAATAGTTAAAGCTAGTAAATATTAATTGGGTATTTTTCTTTGAAATCAGACCTGTCCTACTGTGTTATTTTATGTTTCTGTGTGATCTGTGAACTCTTAGATATATCTGTGGTGTAGTAGTTTTGTCTTGTGTTTTAATTATTTATTATTAAATATTTTTAAAACTTTCTATCTGTGGCTGATTTGTATAGAGATAAGCTCTAGAGTGCATTACATATTTATAGAGGTTATTGTAATAGGCCACTCTAAAGTAAGCCTTGACTGTTAGTCATACTACCATTGGATATTAATATTGCACAGTAATAATTGGACACCCTTTTAAGGGCCTTTTAGTAGCTATTATTAACTGGGTGGTGGCAGTAATTACTACTGTATAGTCTTGGTAAAGGGGCACAGTTGGAGAATCTGTGTCAGCCTTTCCCAGCAGTGTCTGTGACGTTGTACAAATACTTATCTCAAAGTGTGCGTGTGTTGTGTCAGCTACTGGCAGGGACACGAAGCACTGGTTGGACAGAGAGGGTACTGGAGGTTTTAGCTTGCCCAGTTAGGCTGAGACCTGGACCCTATAGCTGTGCCAGTGGTGAGTCTTACTGGGGACCTGGTGAACAAGGGAGCAACCAGCCCCATACTGACTGTGATCTCTGTGTGCACTTAAGGGAAATTGTACTTTACTGTGTGTATTAGTTATTATTTTCTGTTCTAGGAGACAACCTCCCTGGTGTTAGTGGTGAGGATTGAGGCTCCTTGATTGCTGGGCCAGGGCAAGGTCATCACAGAGACATTTGGACTGCAGGCTAGACACTGTCTTCCCTATTAGAGGTTGATATCACAGTATAGGTAAAAAGGAAGGGATGGGGGAATCTGAAGTGAAACACCTGCACTGCTTGAGTTTTTAGTTTAATCTAGAATAGAAGCTTTGTATTTGTTGTATAGGATTCAATCAGTAGAGGTCAGAAAAGATTGGGAAGAGATTGAAGGGCATATGTATGGCTCCAAAATATGCAACAAAGTGTAGAACATTTAGGATTCTTTGCTTGGAAGTGTTTGCAAAAACATACTTTCTTCCTCGCATAGATGGCAAATATTGGAGGTGTGATGGGGAAGAAAGAGGTGCCTGAGAGCATATTTTTAGGAGTGTAATGAGCTGGCAGATTTCAAAAATTTCCTACAGAGTACTCTGTCAGAAATATTGCGTGAGAAAATGGGTCTAATCAAGGAAATTATTTTTTTAAGCGGGTATACAAGATCTGAATTGTCTAGACATAGTAAGGCTTTGCTAAGTTTAATTCTGGTGGCTACAAAAAAGCAGTAAATGGAAATCAAAGTCCAAACCAACCATACTTGAAGTAGTGAATGCTGTAACAGAGATAAAAGAACATGAAGTGGGACCTTTAGGAAAGGGTAGGAGAAAATACTTAAAAAATGGAAATTATGGGAACGATACATGCAGAAAATGTCTTGGAGGATGAGCGAGGTTTAAGAAAAGGCAGGAGATGAATAAAGGCTTTTTGCTTTGGAACACTATCCAGGTTTCATGATTTTTGGAAATTATTGTGATTGAGCTCAAGGAAGTTTGAAGGCCACTAGTTTTTTTTTTTAATCTTTTTCTTCCGCACTCAAGGTGGTGAGGTTGGAAATAGCAGATTCCTTTGCTTGCTCATTTTTTTATAATTGCACAATTTATGTAACATTGGATTGATTATATTGTGTAGAGGAATATATGTGATGTATAATGTTTGTAAATGTGAACTTGTTAATATAGTTTGTTCACTTTTATATAAATGCTAGATTGCCTATGTCACAAGTGATAATTCAATAAATGTTTTTTCTTTTAATTCTTTGCTTAATGATTAATTTCTACCATGTGACAATAACAAAATGTACAACTGTGTGTACTGCGGTGCTTATCTGGAAGTATATATTTTTTCTATTGGTTTTCTACACTCAAGTTGTCAAAAATACAACATGTTTAGAGAGACTGCATCTGTTACTGAAGTGCATTAGATGCTTACTTATGTTAATTCTCATAATTAAACACATTTTGTACTTGTTTTCTTTGCCAGTTTTGAGCCATCATGGCTAAAAAGAGTCTGAGGACCATCTCGTTTAGCCATTTAATGCATGTAATTAAGTAAATAAATAGATAAATGGAATATTGTCAGGTTCTAAGATTATAGGCAAAGTGAAAGAAATATAGTTCTGTAAGAGACCTTTGTGACATCAGTACCTACGTCCATGTATCTCACTGCTGCCACCAATTTGTTTGTGATGGCATGGGCTTTAAATCTGCATTGCTGACACCAAACAATATATAGTAGGAAATTGGCCTTGAGAGCATATGATCAGTTTCCCTGCTACCTTGAGTAATAGCGAACACCTGCATCATGCATATACGCTTTTCACTGTGCAGCCACTAATCATAATTAAAATCTACGGTTCCCCAGGGTTTCAACCACCTCAGAGTGAGCCCATTACCCACAATCTTACCAAAAGTAATTGGCCAAGATTATTTTTCACACAAATACTCTATTTTCTGCAAGTAATCAATGGTATCTCCCCATCACCATCATCCCTTTCTTTGTCTTTGTGGTAGTGGTGCCACCAGATTGAAACATGTTAATACATAAAACACTGTAACTGTTTGTCCTTAAAATAATTCATTGCCTGCACTGGTGACATCAAAGGGGAAAAAAGCCCTAACTGCAGGCCAAGGGATCCATGTTTGATTAGTGGCATGTGCACTTGAAGCTGGTTATTTCCCATCCTGCAGGATGGTAATCATGGCTATTCACATCATGACTCTTCTAACAACCTTGGATGGAGGGTGGGGACATGTGAGTATGTGGAAAGCTGGAGTAAGTAAGATATACCCATGACTGCCCAAGCTGGACATGTGTAGATAAGGCAAATGCTCGCATTAGCATCGGGGGAGTGGGGGTCAGACCATGTACAGTATAAGTACTGTTGCAGTCAGGTTGCAGGCAAGGCACAAGTAACACTGATTTATGCCTGTCTGATACCTACTTAATGGCTGCTGTTCCAGTTTCCAGTGTTTCTAGGAACTTGTAATAAGAGACAAAAATCTAAGTAACCCGATAAAGGTTCGGCAATAAGTGCATGTAATAAATATGAAAAATAAAAACACATGATGCCGAGCCAACGCAGCTATTATTAAAGAACACTTTATTAAAACAAAAACTGGAGTAAGCTCTTGGGCGATATTCAAATGGCTTCATCAGACTACTGCTTCCATAAAACATCACTCTCTTAAATAATGCACCAATCAAATTCCTGAACTTCAAAACCAACCCATAACCACTTTTCATTCATTAAAAAGCACTAAAGCAAATTCTTAATAAAATAAAAATGCTTAATAACATATATACATATAATATAATGGATACCTAACTATGTATATATGTATGTGTGCATATATATATATATATATATATATGGGTCTACCTGACAACGCCGACGATGAGAACACAGACACCAGAAGATCGAAAACTGAGATGACCGACGGATGAAAACCCCGACGCTGAGAACACCGACATGTAAAAAGGCTGTGTAAGTATGCGGTAGTGACGGACGTTAGGGTTAGGGTGCGAGTAAGGTAAGTGTGTGATATTGATGGACTCTAGGGTTAGGGGCGGGTTAAGTGAGTTAGGGTTAGGGCGTGGGTTAGGTGAGCGTGCGATAGTGACTGTCTTTAGGGTTAGGGGCGGGTTAAGTGAGTTAGGGTTAGGGCGCGGGTTAGGTGAGTGTGCGATAGTGACCGTCTTTAGGGTTAGGGGCGGGTTAAGTGAGTTAGGGTTAGGGCGCAGTTTAGGTGAGTGTGCGATAGTGACGGACCTTAGGGTTAGGGTTTGGGTTAAGGTTATGGATAGTTGTGTATGTAAGGTTTAGTGTGGGTTTATAAGGATTTTGGTGTGCTTGTGTTGTGTGTGTGCTTTTTGGACAGGGGATTTGTTTTGTTTGTTGATTGTCGGGATTGTGGTGTGTCGGGCATGTGAGGTTTCATGTTTGTGAACTTTCGGTTATGTGGTGTTGGTGATTTCGTTGTCTGTGTTGTAGTGCGTTGGTGTTGTCAGGTAGACCCATATATATATATATATATATATATATATATATATATATATATATATAATACATCTAAACTTTACATTGCATGTTGTGAGATGGAGCTAAAACTGTTGACCTCAGTTTGTAGTGAAGTCTTTTGTCTAGAGGCCTACCTGCTTACTTAGTGAGAGAAAGTGAACAGAACTCGTTTTATCTGGGCATGGCATTCCTGCAACAGTATTTTCTGGATAATAGGTCTGGTTTCTGCTTTCTGTGCCTTAAATCAGATATACCTGTTGCTGAGAGACTGACTTACTTCCTGCTGTGATATTCAGAAAAGATAAGTGTTTATTCTCAATTATCGTCTGCGCTTTTGATTAAATAAATGTGTAATCTATACAGCTATTTTTACTGTCCTTTTTGTTGTGAGATAGAGCTTATATATGTTAGTGTTTACTTCAGTTTGTAGTGAAATCCTTTGTCTAGAGGCCTGTCTGCTTGCTTAGTGAGAGAAAGTGAACAGAACTGTTTTTTTCTGGGCTGGGCATTCCTGCAACTGTATTGTCTGGATAATAGGTCTGGTTTCTGCTTTCTGTGCCTTAAATCAGATATACCTGTTTCTGAAGCTGTTGCTGAGAGACTGACTTACTGCCTATTGTGATATTCAGAAAAGATAAGTGTTTATTCTCACTTATCATCTGCACTTTTGATCTCTGTAATCTGTACAACTGTTTTTTTCCACTCACCCACCCTGTTCTTGTGGTGGTCTTATGTGTTGTTGACTTTGAGTTGCCTGCCTCTGATATAAAGTTGATACTGGACACCCCCCCCCCCTTCCAGTCACATTACATCAGCTCATTCTACTATTAATAGTGAGAACTTAGCAAAGGCCCACCCCTTTAGCTTCTGAATATTGAATTATCTCATTATCTTCTGCCTCTTCACTTTCTACTTAAACTGTGTCCTACCTTTCCTTAAACTAGTGTAGCCCAGATACATATTTGCTGTATCCAGGATTTTTTTGTAAGTTTCTGAGCAGTGCTCTTCCATTTTTTCCCTTAGCTCTGCTAGTTCTCTGCTGCCCTGTGCTTTTATTAGCTTGCAGTGGTGGTGCTGCGGTAGCGTTGTCACCTCACAGTTAGACGTTGCCCGTTTGATTCTCAGTTAGATCGTCTTCTGTGTAGCGGCATGCGTGAATGGGCGTTCCTTCATTGAAGGTTGTGCATTAGGCCCGGCAAGCCAGTATGTAAAAATCTACTGCCAATCATTAGCGGACCGGAGTTCTGCTGTGGCGACCCCTAACCGGGAAAAGCCGAAAGACACAAACAAACAAAGTCTAGCACTTTAAACTATTCCTGGTGCCAGAAAGTCTGATCTTCAAATTTCCCCTTAGAACAAGCTGGTTTCTCAGTAGTAGCACTGAAATCTGAATCCCTGTGACTAGCACTTGCTCCAAAACCTGCTGGAAAGCACTAGGAAGCCTTAAACTGATACAAGAACTCAATACTCCTTGTTAATGAGGAGCAATTAATTGTAGACACTAAACAACCTATAATTGCAAAGTACCTTGCCAAGGTAAGGGGAAACAGCTTTTGTACTTTACAAAAGAAACACCGAACCAGACATGTCCAAGGGTCAGCTTCTGGTGATTTCTCCTGTCCACCTGGTGAATCCAGGCATACTGGGGCAATGTAGCAATTGCCTCATGTACAGAGACAACCCTGTCCTCCTACCACCCAACACTACAACCTGTGATTGATGCACTTACATAGCCAAACTGGAAGTAAAGCTCTGTCCAGCCAAGATTGTGCTAGACAGTCAAGAGGAGAAGGTTAACACCTGCACTACACCCCAGACAACACACAGCCCTTCAAAGCTCATGCCACCAACATCCACACACACTAAGACTAAACCCAGTTATGTGGAGGCCCCTAACATTGACTTGCCCAAGCAACAGGGACCTCCGGAGCTGAAACGCGAACAAACGCCAATCACAATGAAAGTGTGACATAGCTCAAAACACCAGTGTGCCACCAAACAGCCCCTAAGGTAAGACAACGTACCCAACACTTTAGTCATAGGTGACTCTGTAGTCAGGCACACTGATGTCCACTCACCAGGCTAAACAAGGAGAAAATTACTGTCAGCTGCCTGTCAGGTGCCGGGATTCGCCACATAACGCATGCACTCGGGTCACTCTGCAACAAGTACAAATACAACTCTGTCATTATCCATGTTGGAGTGAATGACTTGAGACTTACCTCCCTGGGCTACATGAAAAGAGACATGGTAGAACTCTCAGATCATGTGGCCCAGGCAGGTATGACCCTAGCCCTGAGTAGCATCCTGCCTTCGCCCAGAATGATACCACAGTATAAGGACAAAATGATTGACTTCAACAATTGGCTAAGTTTCTGGTGTCATTCAAAGGGGATCCAGTATCTGTCTGCCTGGGACGACATGATCGACAAACCACGATGCTTTGCCAGAGATGGTCTGCACCTACTGCCCCTGGGATTCAGGTTACTGGCTAAGGCTCTTGCCACCCCTGTAGTACCTATTTTAGGCAAGGCTCAGAGGACAAAACTACCACCTTAACAGATATAAGCATGCAAAATCTGAAGGTAATGCTACTCCGTGCTAAAAGTCTAAACCTCAAAATGCACTCTCTTGAGGCACTCCTAAAAATGGGGAACATTGATATCTGTGCAGCAACTGAGATCTGGTTCAAGGCTTCAGAGAGCACCCCTGCAATACCAGGCTACAACTCTTACCACTCTTTTTGGCCACCAAACCAGGACTGAAGCACTAAAGGGAGAGGAGTGTCCATATTCACTTCTCCAGGCTAGTTGCCCAAAACAATGCATCTGAAATTCTACAGGTGCAACTAACACTAGGTAAGACTGCAGTGCAAATTGTAGCTTGCTACAGATCCCCCACCATGCCCCAAGATTCTCACTACACCTTTCTAAACATACTGGAAAATATTAAGATACAACCAAACACCCTAATACTGAGTGATTTCAGCTACCTTGCCATTTATTGAGAAAACTACTCAAGTACCAAAACCTTTGCCCAATGGTTCTTGGAATTCATAAATTCCAATGCCCTGGATCAACTAATCCATAGTCCCACCAGGGGCTCAAATATCCTAGACCTGGTCATTACCAACATGGGATATCAATACTCCACACCAGTGGTCATCCCCTCGTTGGTCAGGTCTGACCATAACCTAATCACCCTTGATGTCCACATCCCACCCCTCAGTAGGGAAACCTCCATAAAAAACTTCTCCAAAGCCAACTTCATGCTACTCAAGTCAGAAGTGACAAACTTCATGACACCCATGTAGACGGGAACTGAAAGTTCAACTGCTGAATCCTACACTAAGGCACTGTACGAGCACATCCACTCGTGCATGAATCATGCCATTCCAAATAGAACCAAGATTTCTAAAAAAAAAAAAAAAAAACCCAATCTGGTGGTCCCCTGCCATAAACAAATGTACAACAGAAGGAAGAAACTGCTGCAGAAAAGAGGGAAATCCCAGGATGCAAAAAACTCCCTTACCAGCCTCAGTAAGAAGCTGAGATCCCTCATAAAATCCTCCAAAGCTAGTTACAAAAATAAAATTGCCAAAGATTCCAAGGACAACCACAAGGTATTCTATAGTTATGTCAAGAATCTAAATGGCAATGCTCAGATCTGCTCTGAGCTACAACAGAATAGCATTAAATATACTCATCCCAAGGATATTGCCAATATCCTGGCAGATCGATTCAATGCCAACTTCACCCCCCTCTCATCCCCTAAAGGGCCCTTCTCAATAGCAAAAGATTGCCAAATTCCAGTAATCACGGCCACACAGGTAAAAAATACACTCTCCAAAGCTAAGAATACAGCATCCATGGAACCAGATGACATCCCGGGCTGTGTACTACATGAACTACAAAATGAACTGGCACCTCATCTAAGTGTCATGTTTAATCATAGCCTCACTTCAGACTTCGTGCCCAATGAGTGGCACACAGCTACAGTTATCCTACTCCACAAGGGGGGATCCAGCTTGGATCCCAGGAACTATCATCCCATCAGTCTGATGAGCCTGATCTGCAAAGCCATGGAACACATTATCATGGAACTTATAAACAAAGACATTGGCAACCTTCAAACATTGGACCCCACCCAGTTTGGTTTCGTAAAGGGCCAGGCTTGTCTCCTCAACCTGATTAACTTCTTTGAATCAGTCTCCAGAGCCATGGATGAGTGTAAGGTGGTCCACACAGCCTATCTGGACCTTGCCAAGGCCTTCAACACCACCCCCCATTCTGGAATCATAGATAAACTTACTAAGCTGGGCATTAATCCCTATGTCACTTGATGGGTTGCCAACTGGCTTACTGACCGAACCCACACTGTAAAAGTAGCCGAATCAAAATCCAGCTCCAGACAAGTGACAAGCGGAGTACCTCAGGGTTCAGTCCTGGGACTGCTCTTGTATCTACTTCTCTAAAGTACAGGCCAACACTAAGGGAGTCTGGCTAACAAAGTTTGCAGGTGACTGCAAACTGGGAGCCATTACTGAATCCCCAAATGATGTGGATGTTCTACAAAAGGGCTGTACAGAAACATATGCTTGGTGCCAGAGCCATGGGCTCAAGCTCAATGCCAAGAAATGTATAGTTATCCCCTTTGGGAAAAAACATGTACCTATGAATTACCACATAAGTGGTAGTACACTAAACACAAAGTGTGATAAGGTTCTTAGGGACACAGGTGGACTGTGGTCTCACCTTCGATAGCCACAGCTTCTATGTGGCACACCTCATCACTAAGGGCTTTTCATCCAGAAAAAAGGAGGTCATTGTCCCACTGTACTCATCCCTCATTAGACCCATTATAGAGTACAACGCTCCGTTTGGTGTGTACCTCACAAGACATCTGCAACAACTGGAAAGGCCACAGAAATACCTCACTAAAAGAATCACATGCCTGAAGCAGATGCTCTATGCTGACAGTCTAAAAAAACTCCAGCTATACTCTTTCGCATATCGCCTAGTTAGAGGTAATCTCTGCTTAACATACAAGGCCATGTCAAACCCAGTGCTGTTGGACATGCTACACTTAAAAGACATCCCAATCCCTGAGAGCCACATGCTCCAGGGATCTAAACCTTGTCATCACAATGAACAAAACATGCTGGAGGGATAGGTGCCTGACCCAGAAACTTCCCATACTCTGAAGTAGACTGCCCATACATGTGAAGCTGAGCGCCTCTTTGGCCCTCTTCAAAAGGAACCTTGACGATTGGATGGGAGATAGAAAATTCACCCCGGGGATCACATCCGTCACCCTTCTAGACAGGGGACCAGGGAAGTAAATATTCTGGGAAGAAATAGACAGGGAATTGTTATGGCTAGGCTTGTATAGGCCCTAGGGCCAATAGCCTAGTACCAACCTATGTAGCTGAAACATATGGCAACGTTAGTGTCTTAAGTGGTCTTGCTTTAAGGAAGGGCCTAAGGGATATAACATCATTAATCCCTGGTGGCTTATCTGCATTAAAGTAGAAGATCCACTTTTGTTCTGCAATTTCAGTTTTATCTCTAAAATCACTCCCCCTGTTACACTCATCTGTTATTTCAAGCACAAATAGAAGTTGATTTAGACTTCTCCTGAGTGTCATAGTTATCTTCTTATTAACCGTAGATTAACTCATTAAAGCCTATAATGCCTTTTTGTATATTTCCACTTCACACCCGTAGCTCCTTATGGCATCCAGACCTTTTTAGGTATGGCTTCTTTAAATAGGAAACTTATCAGCTAATTATAGGCAGTATCAGAGTGTGCAGGGAGTTCTCAGCAAAACGAGACTAAGATTGTTAGTCTAGGATGTATTGCAGTAGAGCGATTAATCGCTGTTTGTCATATATCATTCACATTTTCATATTTATGTTCCTGTTTTCTTAACTGTGAGCATTACATGTTATTGAGGGGTATGGTGTGATATGTCATGGTGGGTGACAGGAAAATTTATTGTTATTGTCCATTTCTATCACACTATACCCACGATTTTGCTAGTTGTTAATATGGGAAAAATACATTATTTGCATGTGTACTTAATAGTTAAAAAAACTGATTTACAAACTGTTACATGACATCACGTGAAACCTTAGATGTTGTTGAAGAAAACTGTCTTTGATATTTGCACTGTACATTGCACATTTTGAGAGATATTCAGTACTATTTATATTGCAAAATTATACAGTTAAGCATATGTTTTCATATTTCTGTTGTTTCAGTAAACATGCACTCAGAGACATTTCTTGCTGCCATGTGAAAGCTTATGTCTGGTTAACAAATATGTTCTAGCAATACGTGTCTAGGTTGTGCAAGTTCCAAGATATGCAAATTTGTGAAGGTTTAGCAAAAACTATAGTTTGCGGTTTGTATGCATTATAATATATTATAGTATTTATGGAAGGACTATGAATTCATTGGCTGTTTTCACTGTAAAGAATACTTCTTAATGATGGTGTTTTTATTTGTGCAATTTTAATAGCTTTTACTATTCATAAAATATTTACATTTATCTTCGTTTATTTAAGTTTATTTTTCAGATAATGCTCTGAAATGCAAGCTGTGTATAGGCTGCTAGAGGTGTGACATTCTACACCACATAGATGTTAATGAGTTAAGTTTATGCGATCCTCACCCTGTGACCATTAAGTAGTTCAGATAATAGAAAACACATGTGAATTCAAGAGTTCTCTCTATTTATGCAAAGAGGAGATGAACTTGACAGTTTTTCTACTCCCATTTAACCTAATTTGCAGAGTTGTTGATATGGTCTTACAATTACAGTTAAGCCACAACGGGTCAGTAGGTGTGAAATAAAGTTAGCCCATCTGTCTATCCATATTTTCTCTTGAAAACCAACCGTGATGAAGTTTACTAGCAGAGCATTTGCCAGCTTTCCCAAATCAGTAGAGCACAAATCCACCAGGATGCCTAGTAGTGTAGTGTACCACCAGCAAAATTTATCTCTTGTC
Source organism: Protopterus annectens (assembly GCF_019279795.1). Classification (NCBI taxonomy): domain Eukaryota; kingdom Metazoa; phylum Chordata; order Ceratodontiformes; family Protopteridae; genus Protopterus; species Protopterus annectens. The sequence goes on from NC_056731.1 coordinate 195,642,390, forward strand.
TGTGATGCTTGGGGTACTTTAAGGTTCATAATGTCCATGTCTGCCATCTGAAATTGTTTCCTCTCTAGAAGGCAATTATGGCACCAAAATAGCCTTAGTTTTGTCTGCTGCCTTGCCAACCTTTTCGCAGTGGCGACATGCCTTTTAGTATCATCTCATGGCCTTTGCAATGCCTAACCAATAAAAAAATTGTATAAACCTCATTTTTGTACACTTTATGCCAAAATCACCCGAAAAAGTAAATCATTGCCTGTGGCCAGAAGTGCCTTATGATAGGCTCTTGTAATTACCTGAACGCTTTATCACATCTCCATATAATCATCCTTCACGAATCATTTCTATGTACAGTAACTCATTATCCCATTATACAGACTTCTCCTGTTCTCGAGAATCAGAAGCCTCTTTGTCCTTCAGGTCTGTAAAGTGGGGTCCAAGAGCTGTGTCAGTCTCAACTCACTCTTTGCAATCTTTTCCTGTTACCCTTTTAGTGGAATTCTAATATTTTATTACTGTCTCAGATTTAAACTTACTGTTACCAACTCTATCTTCCTTGAAGTAGTCCCTTTCAGATGAAGTCCAGTGCCTCCTGATGAATGCGACTCAAGCTCAGGCTTCCTACTGCTACTAGCTATTTCCATGAAATAAGCACATTACCACCATTTGTGGAAGGTATGGATATTCCTAGCCTCCTGGCTGTGTGTAGCTGCATGTACAACAAGGTACTGTGTCATCATAATCACTACCTATTACAGCAGCTGCTGGGATATCACCAACACTGCTACCTGCTTGCTTTCCTGATCCAGATGAACTCTGGCTAATGATACCTAAAATGTGTCCCACCCTAGCCCTAACTGAAGAAGACTGGCTGGAAAAGAGATTTTCCTAACAACTGCAGCCTTAACATTAGCGGTGTTTGATGTGAAATCCCTCTTAACACTGATTTGGTTCCTCCCTACCAATATAGGGTAGAGGCCATTGTGATGCTCTAGAACAGCTGCAAATTCAGTACAACACACCACTATCTTGGTGCTGCCCTTTTAGCTACCTCTCATGACTTTTGTTTCCCATCCTGTTTTTCATGACATTTGGAACATGTATGCTCGATATAGATTTACTGGAAATATTTTACTGTAGGATATTGATGTATTTGAAGCAGTAGTTCCCCTTTTTCATGAGACACCTGCTATAAAGATTTAGACCATCTCCCATGGGTTTTCTTAAACTGGTGGTTCTGGGTTACCCCGTTTGCTGTTGTGCTCTGTTGTTTAGAAAGAGCACTCTTTTTACCCATTTCTTCCACATTGTTATACTTCAGTTCGGTTCACCAGATTCTCACATCCCCAGGCAAAGTACTGAGTGATTGCACCCTTATCAAGAGTTATCCCAACATTTCAAAAGTAATCAAGGTCCTAAGAATCCACTTTTTATAGTGTAGTCTTTGTTATTCATCCTGAATCTTGGATTGTCTGAAATGCTAGACCAACTAAAATTCTTAAAACTGGATAGAACAAAGAAGTAATCTCTATGGTGAGTCTTGCAGCAGCCTCCCTTCAAGAGGAATGGCATGCATGTTTAGTTTAAAAGATCACTTATTTATTCTCCAATGAATGAGTGCCCCTGTTTTAACAACTTAATGATCTTGCATATAATTGTTCGTTGTTATAATGCTTTTCTTGGAAGATAAGAGTCAGAAAGGCTGTGTTGGGGGGTTGTTATTCCAGATTGGTAGCTTGAAATCAGGGTTGCCAGATTTCATATCGGCCAGGCAGGGACGACAAAAAAAAAAGTGAAGAGCACAAAAAAAAAAAAAAAAAAACACATGGAGCTTCTCGGCTTCTCGTGTTTAATGTGGAACAGAAGAAGCTCCGTGTTTATCAATTTTTGATTGGCCTGTATGCCAGGTATACGGGCCAATCAAAAAAAAAAAAAAAAGACAACAAACAAAGCGGAGGCTGGCCGGGATTTAAACCAGCAGGGTGGGACTCGGGATCAGGCTGCTGATCTCGGGACAGTCCCGCCCAAATCGGGACGTCTGGCAACCCTGCTTGAAATACACCTCATTTGTGTAAAAATGAGGGTGGACCAATGGTTTAAGTCCTTATTGATCCTCACCTTCTCAGATTATAGCAGATGCATTTTACACGGTGGGCTTAAAATTACAGATCAAACAGATGATACATCACATGGCCATGATCAGTCTGTAAGGGGAAATGAGTTTTATTCAGGTCGGACCAGACCCAGATCATATAGAGCTAAATTTTAAAGTTAATTTGGAACTGAATCAGGAACCAGAGTAGACTGAATATAATTGCTATGTTGAGTTTTAATAGGACGTGACTGCCGGTTATCAGGCTGCAGAATTCTACAACAGTCTGGTTCATCTATATTTGGGAAGCCGTAGGTTAAAGGAATTACAGTAGTCTGACCATGAAGATACAAAAGCACATATGATCATTGAGAGGTTTTTAGATAGAAAAAAGGTCCTTGATTTGGGTTATGTTCCTTAGATGATAATAGGAAGTCTGAAACACAGCACCTGATCACTTAACTGTTATCTACCATTCACTGATGGTAACTTCAAGATCACTTGTTTTGCTATCTAAGCCTTTTACCCCCATAAGTAATACAGACCTCAAAACTGAATACGAGTATTAGTCTTCTATCCATTTGGTGATTTCACTCCATCAGTATCATTAGCTTCACTATTATGGGACCAGTGTTGCCTTTTGCATGTAGGAATACTATGGTTGAAGAAATGGCCAGACCAATGCAGCTCAGCTTCTGAGTAAACTCAAATGTTTTGCTTTACTGTTATGCTAACTTTTCTTCAAAGATCTAATATTGTGGTGAGTATATCATGCAACAGTAATTTTGCCTTACCAAGAAATGGTGTTATCTTGAAAACTGCTGTTTTCTTTTTTCCCTCCTTCCATATACATTTTAATCAATAGTTACTGTGGTCTTGTCTCTAAGGCATTAACAATTATTGATGGTTCTTGAAAGCAGCCCCATGTTGGCCTTTCCTTTATTAGGAGATTCTCATTTGCTTCTTAAAGAAATGCTTTCTGCATCTGTTATTGTTACAATATGTCATAGTGGTTACCATTGCAAGTTCTCTGACAAGGTGGCTATTTTGTAGAATTTGCAGGTTTGTGTGTTTTTTACTGGGGTGGTCTTTCTTCTCACATTCCAAGGTCATGTTGTTAAGAGGACTGATGGCTGTAAATTGGACCCAGTTATATGTCGCCTACAATTGACTGACAATCCATCTGGTAATGGTACCTGACTTTCAGCAGTTGCTGGTGGCAGAGAATGGTCCCCAGTGATTCTGAATAGTTTTAATTAGGTATAGGAAAATGACTAATGGCTAGTGTTTGACTATTTCCTATGACATCTCTCAGTCACCTTGGAATCTGTTGGTCATGCTTTGGTTTCTGCCCATATACAGTGAATTAATTATAAAGAATACTATTCCAAAATATGGTAGTGCAGTTGTTTGAAGTGCTCCCTGTAACAGTAGGTATTCAAGGGAGGAGCCAATGCTGCAGTTATGACACCATGCCACTAACTGTCAGTAAATTTAATTGGGGCTACTTACAGATGGATACTAACTTGCTTCAGGAAATGTATGGATGTCTGGCCTTTGTGACAATTTCACCTGTACACAAGAGCGATAATTAGGGTTGCCACCTTTTCAAATACCCAAAGTGGGACATTTGTGGTACAAACGTCAGATTTTGCAGGACAAAACATATCCACAACTAGTACAAAGGATAGAACTTCACTTTTTTGCCTAAATAAAAGCTTATTCTTGTAGCATTTTAGTTGCTTATTCTGTTTCCTATACCATTAAGGTGTTTCAGATACAGAATAACTGTTTTATGCAACTATTACATAAAATATAGGAAATATTTTTGTCCTAAAATCTCAGGACATTTGCCATTTTTTTCAATTTTTTTTTTTTTGCCCAAAGAGGGACTGTCCCTCGCAAAGTGGGACAGGTGGTAACCCTACCAATAATCCTTTCACCACCCTTCTCTTTCTGGAGATTTATTTGTATGCATATGTTTGTATAGACACACACATATCTTTCTCTCTGTCTTTCTGTGTACATAAACACACACACACACACACACACACACACAGATAAATACATGCATGTAAGAACAGTTCCCAGTAATCTAGTTCATTTGCTTTGTGTTTTTACCGTAAATCATCAGATTAAGCAAGTTAGGGTTTACTAAAGAGAAATGAATGTTAAGCTTTGTACATGGCTTTTATGTTAGACTCACAAGAGTTCAGTGCCAGTATAAAACTGGCAAGAGACCTATGATGATTGGTGCTGAAAAGCTGAGAAAACATACAGGCTCCATTAAGCCTGACATCTGAGCAAGTCCATAAATAAAGTACAGTTGGGTAAGTAACCTTACCAGAACAGTAGATGTTTAAATGATCACTGCTGCAGTAGCCTTGGCTATAAATAAAGGTGATGGAGGGAGAGAGTAGCTACTGCAGCAGTGATCATTTGAACATTTACTGTTATGTTAAGTTTATTTACACAGCTATACTATGGTCTTCATTTGATCACTGTTGGAATAGTCTCAGTTGTTTGGGTAGATTGCATAGCTTAAACTTACTGGGAGAAGGAAAGATGAAGGTCCAACAGCCTCTGGGGAATGGTCCTAGCAAAGCCTAGACCTAGTGTGGGAGTGTAGTTTATAGTGTTTTTAAAACTGTGCACAGAGGACCAAGCTGCTGCCTGTAGAATACTTCTAGCATTCAATCCTTTCCAGGTAGCCATGGATGAAGCCAAGGCCGTGGTTGAGTGAGGCTTGATCCTGTCTGGAATAGTTTTGCTGTGGTTGGATTAACAACAAGAAAAAACTTGAGACAACCATTTTAAAATGGTCTGTTTTGGCGCAGGTTGCTCTTTTTTCTTATCTTCGCAAGAAATCTGTCCTTTGAATGAGACATTAAACCAAAGCCCAGTCTGCTTATGTTGATGGTAGCTCAGGTGGATGTAAAAGGTCACACGGCACCTGTAAAAAAGAGTAGGGTCCTTTAACTAACACAACATAAACAAACCATTATTTACATATTTGCAGGTACATAACTACACATTCCTGTGCACCATCATCATTCTTCTTCTTCTGTAAGTAACCTCCACTCGTTCTTCTACAGTCATAATCTAATTTTCACAATATATCAGCCAAAATCCATTTCCCTTCAAACAAAATGTCATCCAGTCTTTCATTCCAAATAGCCCAATATTACGTAAAATAAAATCTTATCTTTTATAAGTCTATTGACATTTATTCCACCCATCTAACTTATTTTATCACTTCATGTATTTTTAAACACCTTTCCCTATCTTTTTTACATTTTCCCCGTAAATCCCAATTAAAGTCCTTTGCAGTTGTAATTGTCATGTTAACCAGACTCTTTCTTTCCTTTGCATTTGTACATGCATGTAATGCTGTGTAATTCTATAAACATATTCTGTCCACCTCATATCCACAGCAGTTAAAATTCCCATCTTCACCAATGCTGAATCTAATATTTTTTACTGTTTTTTTACATAATACAAACAGTAAAAAAACATTAATTTCTAAAATTCCATATTCTATTTCCACACTACAATTTTTGTTTTTACAAATTTTTGTCACTTTTCAGGACTCTCATATCCTCTCACAGAATAACAACTACATCACATTTAGCACACCATTCCAGTACCCCTATTCTTCTTTGAATATCAGTAATACTATTCATATTTACTGACAGTTATTAATTTCCTTCTTAAGTTTAATGGAAGTATTTTAAATATCCATGTTCTTATTTTTTTATTTTTTCACCAATTAAATTTTTTCTGAGTTTATGTACAAATATTCATTGATCTTCAGAACCGGATAACTATTGCTTACCCTTCTTTTTAAACTTTGGTGATGCATTTTTCCTTACCCCCTAACCTAGCACCTATCAAATTTCTTTTCCTAACATCATTTACACTTTCTTTACAAATATCTGACTTATCATGTTCAATTTCTTCTTCTTTGTCAACATTCACAGTACAGTTATGAAATATAACATTTTGTCTGTGTTCTCTTTTTTTACTTCATCCACTTTTTCATGAACACCTTTTCCCCATATTTCCTCGTTGCTGTCAGACATTACATTTTCCTCATCATCCTGCTCAACAAATTATATTGCTTATTCTTTTTACAATCAAACCAAAAATGCCCTTCAGTATTACATATTCTGCATTCATTTTTAAGCTCATAATATGACCTTTCCCCCTCATTGATTACATCTTATTTTTGTACTGTCATTTATCAGATTGAAATCCCCAAAAATACAAGTTTTCAGCTGCCCCATATATCTAATTGTTCCTCTATCATCTGCATATGTAACACTTGGAAATGCTTTATCATATCTTTTTCATATTTTAAAATAACATCCACTCCTATCCCAAATACCATATCTCATCTTTAACTTTCACAATATAAGAAAATGACTAACACATACATGAAAAATAATTTTTAACATATTTTAATCAATTTCATCAGAACAAAATCAATTTCCTTGCCTGGAAAATATAAATTAATTTCATGAGTAAACAGTCCACCTTTTTTCATAATTAAAAATCTTTCCATTAAGTCTTCTGTCAGAAATGTTAAGTCACAAAATATCTCTATCACCAAATGAATGAAGGATATAATGTCTTTTGCTTCAATATCCACAGGTAACACTAAATTACAGCACACAAAATATCGGTGTTATTTCTTTTTTCTTATCCAAACAAACCTTTTTTTCTTTATTCAGTAGCTTTTGTTCTTCCAGCTGCATCAGCATACGATTTTCCAGATTGCATCCCACCTCTAACCTTATGTCCATCCAACAAGTGACTCATTTCATTTTCTCCCAAATCGCTTTCCATTCCAAAAATCTTTTCATTCATATCTGATCATGAAATCTCAGACTCCTCTCTAGGATCACCTTTGTTAAGTAAACTAAACAGATTTTTATCGGACAAACCTCCAGAAGCAATTTCAGTTACAATAATTTCTTCAAAACCCTAGAGTTTAAAATCAACTAAATGCAGACTGTTTGGACTATCCACTTGCTTCTCAAAGTTTTCAGTCTGCTTGACAGAACCACACTGCTGTCACCAACAGAATAACTCTCTCTCTCCATTACTACACAACTTCCCCTAGCAGCCTCCTAGCCAGGAACAAAAATGTGAAGTGCGATCGCAAAAACATTCTTCCTCGCAAAAAGTGAAGTAGGGGAAGCTCCCTCATATCCTGACCAAACTTCTCCTAGTAGAAATAAATACCATCTTGAGTCTCCCCTGAAGAGAAGTTACTAGCATAGTAGGACTAACCCAGTCAACAAAAGATAGATGTATGGATGGATGAACAAGTGATCAGACATTCTGAAAAATTTTGTTCCTTCAAGATAGTGTTTGAATTGTCTATTGGATATTCAAGCTAAGAAGTATCCCTTCTCTTTTATTTTTAGGTTCTAGAAAGAAGACAAGGGAGATGGATCACTTGACTTAAGGTAAACACAGATACTAATTTAAGCATAAATGAAGGATTAGTTCTTAAAGAAACCCTATCATTGTGGAAAATGAGATAAGGTTAACCTTTCATGAGAGCTTGCTACTCAAATGCTGTTCTTACAGAGGTCAGGGCAGTTAGTAAGACTATTTTCCATGTTAAGACCTTCAAACCAGCCAGATGAGCTGGAAAAGTGTTAGTTTTTTCTAATGCAAACTTAATATCCCAAGGAGCAGCCACGTGTTTCCCAGGATGCTTCTTATTCAGCAATCCTTTCAAAACATTTTCATGTGAGGTTGCATTGAAATGGGGGGATCCATGGGCAGACCTGCTGAAATTGGCAACAAGTGAATCTTAACTGAGAAGTAGGAAAGGCCAAAGGATAGCAACTCCAAGAAATGTGATATAACCAGAGAAACATTGGCTATGAATGGGTGGTGGTTCTGTTGTTGGCAACAACTAGAAAACCTCTTCCATTTGCTAATATATGGCTTTCTAGCAGCAGGTTGTCTTGCCTCCACTAATACATGATGCATGTCCTCAGAGGAAAGGTGCTGAAATGGTTTTAAAACTCTTTCATCTTGGCAGTCAGTCATAGTTGTTTGGGGTAGGGACATATCAAGTACCCCTGGTCTTGTGTGAATAAATCCAGTTTAAGAGGAAGCTTGTGGTAATTGTCTTTCACCATTTTCCAAAGAAGTGAGAATCACTGTTACCCGTGCCTGAAAAGAGTTACCACAATGATCTTTGGAGAGTTCTTCTGAATCTTCAGGACTGTGAATGTTAGTGGAAAGGGTGGAAAAGCATACAGAAATATTTCTGTCCATGGAAGAAAAAAGAAAAAGCATTGATCTTCCAGGCCTTCTTACATGGAGTCCTGGGGCAGAATTTTAATGATTGTTGAGAGCATAGGCAAATAGACCTGTTTGAGGTACTGCCCATTCTTCTTCGTCTTCTTTCTGCTTTTTCCCGGTTAGGGGTCGCCACAGCGGATCACCTGTCTGCTTATGATTGGCAGTGGAGTTTTACAGTGTAGAGTTGCCAGCCCAGCACCCAACCTTCCACAGAAGGTACACACACACACACGCACTCACACCTAGGGCCAATTTAGAGTGTCCAATCCATCTGCAGCATGTCTTTGGGATGTGGGAGGAAACCGGAGCACCTGGAGGAAACCCACGCGACCACAGGGAGGACATGCAGACTCCGCATAGAAGACTCCCCAGCGAGGATCAAACCGGAGAACCTCTTGCTGTGAGGCAACAATGCTAACCACTGCACCACCATGGCCGCCCCGTTTGAGGTACTGCCCATAGCTGGATCAATTCTTGGAAGACCCCTGATTCATTTTCCTTTCATGAGGGTCTGTCCTAGTCCTGCTCATCTTGTATGTTATGTAATTTTACTCTGACAGACTGTAAGATGCCTGTAGAGTGAGATTGTGCAGAAAAAAACTGTATACTGGGCTACCATGGTTTGTTTGCACAGACGGTAAGATCTGGTTCCTCCTTGCTTGTTTATGCATCACATTACTGTTATGTTGCCTGCAAATGCTTGAAGAAGTCCCAAAGAATACAAATGGTTGAGAGGGCTGAAAGCATTAATAAAAGCTGACAACCCCTTTATATTTGTATTTCGGTCTGTATTTTTTTCTAAACACACTGAACTTTTATCTCCATAGACTCTTCTCCCTTAGCAAAGTTTGAGACATCTGTTGAGACTGACAGACTGACTGTGCTTGGGCAGGAAGTGAGAATGGGAGGACCTGGATTCTGCGAAAGTAGGTCTCCACCACAAAACTTCCCTTTCCACAAATCCCAAAACTGGAATTTGAGAGTTCCGAAGATGTTGATGCTGGGGCAAAAGATATTTCAGGAACCATCAAGTTTTTCTCATGTGGAGTCTTGCAGGAGTTATTGTGAGCATCATAGATGTTACGAGACTCAGAATCTTGAGGAATTCCCTTGCTGAAATGGAAATGAGTGGAAAACCTCAAGGAAAGATCTAACTACAGATCTTTTTCCCCATTGGAGAATTCTAAAAACAAATGTTGCAGAATAATATACTCTTTTCACAAATGCATCAAAATCCTTCCTGTCCTTGTCTGAAGGAGCATGATTACCCTATGTTTAGCAGCAGCTGTATTCACTAAAGCAATTGCTGCTGGGTCAGATCTGGGATGAGTGTACAAACACTTAAAAGAAGGAATCACTTTTTAAAGTCTGTCTACTTTCTTGGGGAGTGTAGGCTGGCTATTAAGGAATGGCAGGCTGTGACAAAAACATCTTCCAAGGCAGGCAGAACAGGAGGAATGGGAGTAGGTTCTGGAAATTCCAGTTGAAACAAACCATACTTCTGAGGGACTGAAAAACATTCCTGTTTACCCAATGAAATAACTAATTTATTCTAGAAATAGTTTGAGAAAGAGGATCCTTCAAAATTACTAGCAAAACTGACACGCCTCTCAGAATCTGAATTAGAATTCCATGAAGATGATACACAATCTTTTCTTTCACAATCATTTTGAGAATCGTATGCTTGTCTGTTTAGAAAATGAGGAATTCCTCTTTCTTTCACCAGAAGCAACCATACCTGAAGGTCAATACCCTGCAGTAAAACCGCAGCCAAGACCAATATATGACTTCAGTCCAGGGTAACTGAGATAGGCAAAGACATATGTTTTAAGTTTGTTTCTTTTTAATGGGAAAACCAGAAATAATAGACTCTCCAAAGGTGGGCACACCTTTCTGGCAAAGCAGAATGACATTCTCTGTCCCTTCTTCCTTGACCAACAATGGTAGTGCGCTCTCTATCTCTCACCCGCAAAGGCCACTTCAGCTACAGAATACATGTCTAATTCCCTGGTCCATGGTGGCTGTAGGGACAATGCCAACAAGTCCCAATGAAAAAGATGATTGGCCTGAGGAGCCAACACTGACCAGAGCTGAGTCACTCATTTGAGGCTGAGGCATTTTCTTAGCCAGATGTGGTGGTAAAGGCTGCTTAGCAGTGTTTTTCCTTTTGTGGCTGGAAGAAGGTAGAATTGAGGAACTGGTAGGTTGTTCCATGGCTGAACTGAAAAAGATGCTCGTTTCTTGTAGAAGCTTTGAAGCCGTACTTAGTAAAGCAGTTAATTAGTAAAAATAGTAACTTTTTCCATAATAATACCCAGTACAAACTATGTTTAAACATTTATCCCAGCCCCAAAAGTAAAATAACTTGGAGAAGCTTTATGGGTTATACATAGGATATAACAGCCAACCAGATTCCAAAGCTTCAGGGCATCTTCCAATCATCCATAACATTAGTCAGTTTGAGCTGACTAAAAATCAAGTTTCAGCCCCAAGCCCTTCAGAGTTTTCCTGACGCCAAAGAGTGAGCTCCTCTGCGGGCTTTCAACGACTGGTGGTAGACTTGTGTTGTTCCATTAGTGGGCAAAAAAGTTTACTTTGGGGAAAAACCTTTCACATATTATTTGTAATATTTAAATTTACTTATTTAAGAAAGTATGTTTTAAACTAGGAATGTGTGTTTTATTTGACTGTCATGAGACATTGCTGTTCTTTTAAAAGGGGAACACACTGTGTTTGACAATTTAAAAGTTGATTTAAACATTCTAAAAATGTTTTTCTATGGAGAAACTGTGTCTAAATTATTTTGGGGGCTGGTAGAATGTATTAAGACTACTTTTTACCATGTTTTATTTGGAAAACTGGCTTTATACTGCATTTAAAATTTTACTAGCTTGTGCTCTTTACTTTCGGTGGGAAAGAAACGCCATTTTCAGTTTGACCATGGAAAAATATACTTGACCCATGGGTGGTTCTTCTTCCAGCCACAAAAAGAAAAAGTTAACTAAACAGACTTTGCCACCACAATAGGTTAGCAATTTGCTTTGGCTACAGGTGGGTAACTGCTGTGGCCAAAGCTTGTTCCTCAGACCACTCACCTTTTTCCCTCTGGTGTTGCCCATACATCCAGTATGGACTGGGAGTTAGCCATGTCTGCTGCAGCTGTTGGGGTACCCTCAGTAGGCAAGGGAGAGCTACTTCTGTAGTTTGAATGTTGTGCCCATCCCTGGGAAAGCTGTTGCTGCCATTAATAACCTAGTTGTCCAAACATTCCAGTAAAAAAAAAAAAAAGTGTTCCTTCTCCTGCTTCAGTTTCACTGAACAGCAGTAGTTCATTAAGTCTGGCTTAGGGTGTTGTACAGGCCGTTTGTGGTTTCTGGTAAAAGAAAAAGGGATCCTCTTTTCCTGAAGAGATTCAAGAAAATGAATCTGGAGAGGAACATGCCAGTTTTTAAATAAGAAGAAAACTGAGGTTTCTTAGTCCCCCAGAAAATGCTATGGATTGTTACAACTGGAATTCTCAGAATCTCCTCCCATCCCCCTAGTGCTGCCAGCATTTGAGGATGTGTTTCACTGTCTGTGGTTTCCCTGACAGCCAGTTTACTGCACCTAAATTCATAGTTACGTACTAGGCTAGCTATCCTTGTGGACTATTTTAAACCTAGCCAGTTCAAACCGTGTATCTCTTGTTTGTGAGGTAAACACAAAGTAAAGCAGAGAGAATGTACAAAGTTCCTCAGTCTTTCAAATTTCTATACTCTCATCTCAGACCTGACCCAGAAGTTATAGGTTTTCCTAATCCAGCTACTGCCAAGCATTTTGTTAATTCTAATCCTTCACCTTCTGACAAAGATGGTAAAGCAATTGATACATTTGGGAAGAAAGTGTATGCTTCTGCAGGTTTAATTTAGAATTTTGAATTGTTAGGCTTGTAATATAATTTATTTTAATTGTGAAAATGAGGAAAGATTTACCAACAGTTCTTTCTTGCAAGGAAAATTCTTTTTGGTTGTGGTTTAGTTTCTCCAGTTTTTCACATCTTAACTTGTTTAATGTGTGTGTTTATGACTCTGTAGACAATGTATCTAGGACTGTTGCCACTGGTACTGTGTTGAGAAGGTTTGCTTGACTGTTTTCTCCAACTATTCCACAAGATGTAAAAAATGAGATTTTAAATTCTCCTTTAAATATATTTAGTTTTTGGACCTTTTGCTGCATTGGTAATCAAAAATGTGATGGGAGGGGTAAGATGATACAGGGAATCTCTCATATTTTTCATCCCTCCTTCTCTAAATTTTCCAGGATGGCAGGGAAATACCAAAAAAAAAGCAGGAAGCCCCTGGAACAAAGGACTATGTAAGGGACCTTGTTTCCCCCACCCCCACCCTGATAGCCCCTTATCCTTTGCAGAAAGTCTGAATCTCCCATTCTGTCTTTGGCAACTGATTATTTCGGACAAATGGGTTTTGAGACTGATTCAGCAGAGTTACAGATGGCAGTGGGAAAAATATTTCCATTCTAGGGAATTATTCCACATCCACTAGACCAAACACCTCTGTAACAGAAACAGTTTGTAGAATGTTTCTAGTGCCAAAGAAAGAAAATGTCTGGTAACCAGTTCTGGACTTTTCTTTCCAGAACCAGTCTGTGATAGTGCCCATGTTCAAAATGCTTTCACTTCACAACCTGTTACTCCTTCATTCAAGTTTTCTTCTAACTTAGATTTAAAAAATGCATATCACATTCCTATCCATCCAGGTTTCGTATGTTTCTTAAGGTTTTGTGTGTCTGGATCTCATTTTCAGTACTCTGCATTACCACTTGTTTGATCCACTGCTCCAAGAGTGTTCACAAAGTGTCTAGCTCCAGTTATAGCCCATTACAGGCTACAGGGTTTCCATAGTTTTCCATATTTACACAACTTGCTTATCTTTGTAGAGTCTTTTTCAAAGTGTCTTGTCACTTGGCTGAGAGATCTCCTATGTAGGCTGGGATTCAAAGAGGACATTCAAAAGTCAATTTTTGACTTCATCACATAAAATTGCATTCCTGGGGTACCTGCTAGACATCTCAGTACGAAGAAGTTTTCTTCCGTATGTAAAAAATAGATACATATTTTGGTCCATTTCAGGAGTTTTTCCACTCCGGCTTCAGATGCTGCAAAGGAATACCTCAGTATTCAGGGTCTCATGCCATCAGTGATTCTTATAACACCTCTGACAAGACTCCACATGAAAAAGATGCAACGCTATCCAAAGTTTCTTTGGTCCCAGCACCAACGCCCATTTTTGCTAAGGTAGCAGTTCAAGGGGAATAGGTGCAAGTTATCTGGAACAACAAAGACAGGCACACCCACCTAAATATAAAATTGGTTGCCCTTATCTGAGTACTCAACTCCCTGAATCTCCTTTGGTCCACAGGACCAAAAGAGATTCAGAGAGTTGAGTGCCTAGGATCTCTTCAAGTTGTTATGGACAAACCACAGTGACATGGTACATAAAGAAGCAATAGGGAATAAGCTCTTAACCCCAATGCAGATTAGCCATGCTAGCTTGGGATATAGCTTTATTATGCAATCTCATTCTACAGGCATCCTACATTCTGTCAGAGCAAAACTGTGTGGCAGACAACCTGAACACAACAGGCAGACCCTCATGAACGAAAACTAAATTGGAGTCTTCCAAGATTTGATCAATTTGTAGGGAGTTCAAGTAGACCTTTTTTGCCTCCTTTCTGAACAATTAGCTGGCAAAATTCTGCTCTGAGATTCCATTGAAGAAGGCCTGGAAGCGATGTGCCTTTTCTTTCCTTTGGACAGGAATGTTCCAGTATGCTTTTCCACTGATATCCAGGGTACTTCTGAAGATTCAGAAAGAATCCTCCAAGTTCATTGTGGTGACTCCCTTCTCACCAAGGCAATAGTGGTTCTCCCTTCTTTTAGAACTGGTCTGGGACAATTAACGCAAGCTTCTTCAAAGACTTTATCTACTCACACAAGAACATTGGTTGCATCTTGACCACAGACAACGTCAACTGGCTGCCCGGATGATGGAGTCTGAAAACCTTTCAGGTGCTTGTTTACTGAAGGTGTACATCAGGTACTAATGGAGACAAGAAGGCATTGCACTAGAAAATCATAGATTAGCAAATGGAAGAGGTTTTCTAGCTGGTGACAACATAACCACCACTCATTCAGGGCTAGTGTCCTCTGGTTTTACAATATTTGTGAGAGTTACTTTCCTTTGGCCTGTCTTACTCCACAGTCAAGGTTCATTTGTCAGTGATTTCATTAGTTCTGCCAATGTATCCCCTCTCTTTTAAGGCATTCTCATGTCAAAATGTTTTTGAAAGGGGTATTGCATAAAGAGACCTCCAGGAAAACTGGTAGCTCCTCCTTTGGGATCTTAATGTTGTGTTAGAGCAGGTAACACTTTGCTACATTTGAACCAGCTCATCTGGCTGACTTGAGGCTCTTAAGATGGAAAAGATTTTTACTGGTTGCTCTGACCTCTGCAAGAAGAGTACCTCAGCTGCAAGCTTTTATGGTTGGTTAACCTTTTCTCATTTTTCACAGAGACATGGTTTCCTTGAGAATTAATCAACCTTTTATGCTTACATTGTAGGTTTACTTTAGCCCAAACTTCCTTCCATCCTTCAGATGAGATACTAATCCAAAGCCACATCTGTTTGAGTTGGTGGTAATGCAGTTGGATGTAAAATATCCCACTGCACACCTATAGAAAAGAGTAGGGGAAGTTCCCTGATAGGACAGTCACATTTCCTGTAGTAGTATAAATACCGTCTCAGATCTCCCCTGAACAGAGGCTACTAACCTAATTGGACTAACCCTGTCAACAAAGGAGAAGTAAATAAGTAAAACTGTCCGTCTCACTGGGTTCTTCCTTGAACCTAAAAAAGAGGGAGAAAAAATACTTCACACCTTGGATGTACACATACAACTCATGTACTGTCTTGACAGAACTTTCAATCAGTTGTTCGGTTCTTGTGACGGTAAGAAGGGTCAACTTGTGTCAAAGCAGACTATTTCCAAATGGACGTATTGGGCTGTTACTTTTTGTTCTTCCTACCCCAACAAGACAATTTTAGGCAGAGTTAAGGCATATTCTACCAGGCTTCATTTGTAAATTTTTAGAAAAGAGGTGGATTTTAAAAGTATTCTGGAAGTAGCAGCTTGGTCCTTTGTACATACTTTTACAAAGGCCTGTAAACTAGATTCCTCCTACAGGTTTAGGTCAGGCTTTGTTAGAACCATTCTCCAGGGGCTTCTGGAGACTCCATCCTCTCAGTTGTTATAAGTTATGGTAATCTACCTGTATATCATAGGCTACTGCAGTAGGGATCAATATGAAAAACATAGTACTTTTGTGTAAGTAAGCTTACAATAACAGTAGATGTTCAAATCATTACTGCTGCAGTAGCCGCTCTATACTTCCATCCCTCTTGTTTTTGTACTGTGTTTTCTAAACCAGGGTGTAGAGATTTTTTTTTCCTAGCAATAATCTCTCAAGGCTCAGTTTCCCTCTCTCAGCTGGCATGAAAGCTCTGAAGTGCATGGTGCCTAAACCTCTCTTTTAGTCAGCTCAGCTTGAGCCGCCTAATGGTTTGGGTGTGTGTGGATGGTGCCCTGAAGCTTTAGCAGCAGGCCGGCTGTTATATCCTATGCAGGATATAAACCACATAGCTTAGGCTACTGCAGGAGTGATCATTCAAACATCTACAGTTAGGGTAAGTTGACTTATGCAACTGTACTTTTCTCCACAAAATATATGCAGTTTAAGTTGTTTTAACAAGTCTTTACCACAAAAGGAAAAAGGTAAAACTCTTGTTTAGAAGTGCAAATATCCCATGACAGTTAATTAAAGCACTTTTTTCCTAGCTTAAATATCTAAGTTTCTCAGAAAAAGTGCATTTGTTGTCATAAAAAGTAAAAGTGAAAGTGTTTTTCTTTGAAGGCAAGTTATCTGCCCAGCATTGGAATAGCATTAGCTGATTGTCAATCCATGAAATTTCAGAGAAGATCACCATCTTTAGTGGCAGGAAAGTTCAGAAGGGCTTTGTGCCCAAACCTGACTTTTTTTAGTCAGGTCTGCTCGAGTTGACTAAAAATTTGGGTACTTGGAAGGTGCCCCAAAGCTTTGGAAGCAGGCTGGCTTTTCTGTCTTTAGCACAATACAACTCATATAGCTAGGGCTACTACATTAGTGATCATATGAAGACCATCATATTTATTGCACTGGTGAGTTTTACCTAAAAGATGTGCTGCTTTGGTGAATAACATGCACAGCTGCATTTCCATGTTCTTGCCCTCCTTCTGTGAACAGATAACACTGTTTTTGTGTACAGCATTTCTTTTTTTCTTCTATCGTAATATTTTCTTCAGTTTGGTTGTTAGCAGTATATTTTTAAATCTTTAGTTGTTTCACTAATTTTACATTTTTATTTAGTTTTTTCTTACTGTTACACTTTTTTAATCTTACGAAGATACCAAACTCCTAAGCTTTAAACTGTCGTTTTTTAGAAAGTGTATTAAACTTTGTCTTCTATTTTTATTATTATTTTTCATGTCCTAGGTTTCAAGTTCTGTTTTTTTTCATTTCCATTCTTTCAGATCTTTATTATCTTTATAACCTTGTATATGTAAGCATAATTTCTTCTCCTTATTGTAAAGAGTTAAGTCCAGCATTTCTATTCACAAAACACATTAGTGGTCAGTAAGTAGCCAGTAGAAAGGCTAGCATAGACTATTTGCATTTCTCCTTTTCAAGATGAGTTACAGACACATCTGCTTTGCTTAAAAATATTATATCAAAATTATCTCCTTAAATCTTCAGGAAAACCCGAAAATATTCACTGTCTCGTAAATTAGAGTTGTGTAAATAATTTGAAGATGTTTAAAAATACAGTTAACTGTTTCACTACTTTTGTTCTCTTAAGGATTCACAAATCATGCTTTTCTTCACTGAATTTCATTATGTTGGTTGGTTATGTGTTGAAAAAGTTTTAGTAAATATATATTTTCAAAAAAAAGTAAGAAAAGGTTAATTATAAATATATGAAGATTCTTTTAGATGACCCGTTTTCTGTCAAGTCCATCTTTCTTGACTGCAGCCAGTCTCTGTATAGCTGCCCTCCAATTAGCAAGTCCCTCTTCCCTCTCTCCCAGGAAGATTTGAGCCTGTCTGTTAAACTGCATTTCACACTTCCCACTGATGGTGCATTCTAGAGTCCTACCATCCTCTCTGTGCAGCAGTGTATTTTCTTAAATAATTTTTTGAGGCTTCTTTAGGTTTCTCCTATGTCTCGTCCCTTCCCTTACCATCCCCCCCCCCTGCACCCACCCATCTATTTTCCTCTGACAGTGTAATATGGACATGTTATATCTCTGCTTCATCTCTCTTTTATGTGTCACTTTGCACATGCTAGGCACTCAGTTTTTGTATATAACTTAGGCCTTCCATTCTTATCACCGTTTTGGTTTCTTTCTTTAGTATACACACTGACAGCCCTATTTCCATTCCTCTAACTGGATACAGAATAGTATACATTGTTCTGCAATTGTTTTTACTAGTAAAATAGAATAAGACACAGAAGTAAAATATAATGTACTTGTATGTCATATTTTCAGCAAAAAATTGACTTCTTGTTTTCTGTAATAAATATACTTACAAAAAATTGTAAAATGATATTAATAACTCATGACTTATTGCTCCGTCACTAGAATTTGTTTACGATGGATCAATATTAAATACCACTACATTTATTTATTTTATTTATTTATTTTATTTCCAGTTTGATTACCGGGGAGGTCGACTGGGCCCTGGGGACCCGTTTTCACTGGAGGCCCGGGAAGAAAAGCTCCAAAAATACAAATTACAAAATATGAAAAAATATAAGTAATACATTGAGGTGACCAGTTTGTACAACAGGAACATTTATTATTACAAAATAGTCAAATACAACTTCACTAAGGTTATTCTAAAAAGGTTATACAATTATAAAGCTGTTCTTATAGAGTAATTTGAGAAAATGCATTATATAAGCACATTCTAAAAAGGCTATACATTTATAAAGCTATTCTTATAGAGTAATTTGAGAAAATGCATTATATAAGCACATAGAGAAGAGAGTTAAGAAAATCTGTTTACAGTATTTACACAAGGGGTGCAAAGATAAATAATTGTAGGACATTTTGAGAGCAAGGGTACATTCCAAGTGGGATATCAATGTGTTCTTGGATCATTTTTAGGTGGGGTAGACTATATGCACTGCCTCACCTTTTTACGTTCTAGGTAGGATATCAGTGTATTCTTGTATAGTTTTAGGTAGGGTGAAGACAGGAGCATTTCCACTTAGTGGACAGATGTTTGAAAAGCTGAGTTTTTAAATTTTCAGAGTTTGATATGTTATGCTTCTCAGTTTTGATTTGTTCTTTAGTGTAATATTTTGTTAAAATATTACTCAAAATTATCTGTCTTTTTATTTGATACTGTTTTTTAAATGTTCATAAATATTTACAAGTTACCATGTTATATTATTCTAGCTTACTACTGAAGTCTGCATGTAAAAGTAAAAGCTATAATAATTGTGTCAGCATGTTTACTAAATTGTTATGCAAACATGTTTTAATAAGTCCAAGTTGATTTTTGTATTTTGGTGGTCTATGCACATTGTGTTAGTCAAAGTTCACTGGGAGTCATTCATGGTTTTAAAACTTTGCTTGTCTGTCTTGTCAAAGGAGTGCATTATTGCAGATTATTCATTTATTTGATTTGCCCTATAATCAGCTTTTTTTCCTTGACTTGTACCATTGACGTGGTGTTTCACTTGGCTACTATTGTGTGACCACAAAATTTATACACAAGTAAGGGGGTGTGGATGTACAAATGGTACCTGCATAAAAATATGTGCTTTGTGTTACTATTTATATAAGATTATTTGGAATGTGTTTAGTTTTACTATTGTACTGCAGTTTTATTTATGGGGGTTCAAAGAAGTTTGCTGTAGGTTTTTTTGTAATTAGAATGCTTTACTAGCTACTGTTTGAACTCCATCCATCCACAACCCCTTCTCCATTTTTGCACATGGGTCAAGGAGTCACTTCAACAGTGACAATCATGTACAGCTAAGGTTCACACTGCCGGGTGGCTAGCCATGGCGCAGTACTACTTCCACACTATACACTTGCATGCACACTTCCATGCCTCACACTTGTATGTACACTCACACCTACAGCCAATTTAGAATGTCCAGTCCACCTACTGCATGTGTTTGGAATGTGGGAGGAAACCGGAGCACCTGGAGGAAACCCACGTGAACATGGGGAGGACATGCAGACTCTGCACAGAAGGCACCCCAGCCGAGAATCGAACCGGAAAACCTCTTGCTGTGAGATGAAAGTGGACTGCCAGTTACTAAAATGTGTTGTGTTGTGTTATTGGTAGTTTGTTGTTTTTACGCCGTTTACTATACTTTCAATACTTGTACATATTTGTTGATTGTTTTGATGGCTGGAGTTTCCTTATTTGGATATAAACCAAGTTTATTAGTTAGAGTGGTATAGTAGTGCTACATTTACTTCTTTTAACTTCATAATTTCCTTTTACATACAAAGCCACTCCAATTATATCTTTCTTTAGTACCATGTAGTGGTGAAAACTCTCACACTTGTTTCTAATCTCGATCTTTGTTTTTGTTAGTGCACTTAATTTGCACCATTTTGTGAAGTCAAATCTTCAAGTTTCCCCTTTTTATTATAATACTTGACAACCATAATCTTTCCAGATGTTGTCTGTAATGTTTGATGTGGGTTTTTATATATCTCAAAACAATGCATATATTTTTGTGAAAACAATTGTAACCAAATGTATTGAAATGTTTTGTTTTACTATGAATGTTGATATTACCAATGAGTGTTGTGTAGTAGAAATGGAAATGCTAGCACATAAAACACATGTATCTAAGGTATGAAAATGCTCTGCTTCCATCTGAACTAACTGAAGTACTCTACATCTAACATCTTGTTGTGTCATTAATATTTGATTTAATTGTCCCTAATGACCTCTGGTGTGAATAACTCCACGTTTTGAAAGAGACTTGGTAAGAAAACAAATACCTTACAGGACTGGGTATTTTGGAAGTTTATAGAAGGGATTTTGTATTTTCATTAAAACATAAGTGTGTCCAAACATGCACGCATATATGCATAGTGTTGGAAAGGGTCTCTGACAGTAACATACTGAAAAGCTTGACTTAATTGCCTAATTTTAAGTTTGTTTTAAGAATCAATAGATGTACTATGTAAACATTAGAACCAAGTTTTCTATTGTGTGTGGTATATGTTTGTCTGATAATTGTCTGTCTGTTTCTACCTCATAGAGATTGGTGTCAAGCAGCACCACCACCATTGCATCCCCTTCATCTGCCTGCTTGATGGTAATAGCGCTATTGTCTTTTTAACACCAGAAATGTTTTGTGTTGCACGTGAATGACACTCTACAAGCCTTATTTATGTCTTGCTGTTGTAATTTACTGACAAATGCAATTTAAAAGCTGGGGTAATGGAAGGTATGATTGTACATAAGCAGATGGCTCCTTAAAGCCCCCACTTTATTTACCTCTGATTAATTTACTATAGTAAGATTTGCAAATGTATTAATAAGCCAATATTTTTTTTATTCAGCTAAAAACTTTTTAAGATGAAGAACAAAGTGGAATGAGGAAAAAATGCTAACGTTTGTTGCAGACTCTTGCAACACAACTTTGGTTGAATCCATCCTTTAACATACTTTTTCCTGTAATTTTAGTTGTGCCTTTGGGTTTTTATTCACTTGATTGTATGCATTACAATGAGCTTTTAATAGCTAAGTAATCATAAACGTGCAGAAGATGTGTTGCTTCTTTTTAACACTACCTACTTGCAACAGCATCTAGCCATCATCTCATCCTTGTGCATCTCTCCCATTCCCCATTTAATCTCTTCATTGATTTGCACTCCCGTGTGGTGACCTGTTCTAACTGCCATTGTAAACATATGTCACATATGACTTAAAAGATTCTCAGCAATCTGCCATTTGCAGCATTCCTGTCAACCCTTTAATTTTTCACTCCCTTGCTGTGTCCACATATAATTATGTGTTCCCTCACCATAACCTTTCTGTCTCTACTTGCATCTGTTTGTATGAGCATGCCATCCTTAGCCTTTCCTTATAAGTGAACCCTTCTGTCCATGTTTTCAAGTTTGGGTGACCTTTTTGAGGGCAGACTTGTCACATCTAGTCTGCCACACCTAAGCTTATCTCCACCTGATAGACTTCTGTGATATATGTAATTAAGTAGCATTTACAAATACTTACCAGAATGTAGGGAGTGTGCTTCCACATCCTGATATTTAACCACACTGTTCCAAAGCTCATGCCAGGTTGGAAAAGAGGAGAGTAATTGTGTTCTCTTTTTTTGAGTTAATACAACCTTCAATGTGCTATCTTAAGATTAGAAGTATGTTTCCTCATCGGGGGATTATAGGTGGCAAATAGCTCTAACAAAAATATTGACATTTGAACTGCTTTAATTACTACTGTCAGATAGGGCAGCAAGAACTTGTAGTAATTAGGTCAGATGTAAACATGTTTGTCTTTAGTACTCTGAATTAGACCTGCTTTACAGGTTCATAGGTGAATACTAGGATAAGTACCCGAGGGGGTATTTTAAGCCTTGCCAGTTACCAGCGGTTGGAATCAAACCCTTTACTTTGCGCCTACGAGGGGAAGACCTTGACAATTATGGCAGACACTTTTGTCATTCTGAATGCCTTTATTTGGAGCATTTGTTATCATTTTATTTCATTTCCTGGTCAATTCTTCTGAACTGTATACAGTAATCCAGGTGTGTCCTCACCAGTGCTGTTTTCAATGAGGAAATCACTTTCTCAGTCTTTTGAGTCTCTCCATCTCACAGTATATGCCAGTGTCTTATTGATCTGGGTCACCTATCATTTTACATTGCTCCTGGTAGTTTAATCTGGCTGTGATTAATGCTGTTCAGTCCCAGTGCTAGGCTTTGAGGGAGTCCACCAATCACTATAGTTTTGCTCAGTAGTTTTCCTGTAACCGTCATCCTCTGTATGCTTCTTAGTCTTCTGTCTACTTTGTCAATCTAGATCTCATAAAAGTTGTAATAGCTTTCTATACAGGTTCCAGTCATAAACTTTTTTAAATCCAAAAATATGTTCACTGACACATCTGAAGAAAGGAGATATGATGGATTCATAAGAAGTGAAAATATATGGAGAAGGACAACACTAATTTGGCAGAAAGGCATTGATAAAGAAAACAGAAATGGTTTACCAGACATGCAATAAAAAGAAAGATAAAGGATGTAAAAGAGATGCCAACGGAGAATAAACTGTGTGTAAAAATGGAGGTGAGAAGGATGCAAAGCAAAAGAAAAGTGTATTGAAGCAAGATTAAAAATATCTAAAGTTTAAAGAAAGCAAAAGATTGTTAGAAATATATTACAGGAATTGATTTCTGATGCAGGGGCTATTTTGTAAAAGGTCTTTTCACCAATGATCAGGCCAAATGGTGGTCTCACAAAGGTAAATAAGTCCTTATTGTTTGCTCTAAGCAAGTAGCTATACATCCTAATGGAAAGTTAACCTCCTTAGGCTTTCAGATATTGGCAAAGACCTTTTGCACCCCGTAGTGCCTTTTTTAGGCAATGCTATACTGATTAACCTACCTACTTAACTGAACCTATCAAGGAATTTTGAAGGTGGTACTGCTCAATGCTAGAAGTATTAACAAGAAACTCCATTCCCTGCAAGCTTTCCTCTCTCTCTGGAGAGTGTAGACATCTGTGTAGCAATGGAGACACAGTTTAAAGTCATGGAGAGTGCTTCAACAATACTAGTTTATGATGCCTTTCACACCTTTAGACCAGCTACTGTTCAAGAGGGAACTAAAGATGGAGGAGTCTCAATCTATATTAAAACCAACCTTACATCCAGATTAATTAAAGTGTGTCTCACTGGAACTCATACATGTGCAACTCACTATAAACAGG
Organism: Protopterus annectens; assembly: GCF_019279795.1. Taxonomy (NCBI): domain Eukaryota; kingdom Metazoa; phylum Chordata; order Ceratodontiformes; family Protopteridae; genus Protopterus; species Protopterus annectens. The sequence continues at coordinate 195,665,881 of NC_056731.1, forward strand.
GTTTTGTACCATATCCTTGCAACCTATAGGTTCCCCTCCATGTCCCAGGAAACCCATACTGCCTATCTTAAGGTACTAGAGTCCCTCACCGTTCATCTCAGTATGATATTCATTTGGGATCTCAACTACCCCTCTAAAGATTGGGAATCCTACACCACTTCTAATGCACAAGCTCAGCAATTCCTAAACTTTAATACCAACATCTTGGAACAGCTGGTCCATTCTCCTCCCAGAGAATAAACATCCTTCACCTTATACTCGTGTACATGGCGGGGGGGGGGTCCTCACCCAATGTAATGTCTTCACTCATCAGATCTGACCATAAGGCAGTATTACTTAAAACAAAACTTTAAATCTGGGGAATTCAGTGAAGCCAAAAACCTTTAAGACCTATTCCAAGGCTAACCTCTCTCTTCTTAGTAACACCTTGACTAGATTCCAAGCACCCCCAAATCCAGTAGACACCATAGTGTATGCCGAACTATTAACAATACATACTAAAAGCCCCATGACCAATCTAAACAGGCAGTTGAGAGAGTTAATTAATGCTTCAAAGGCTAAATTTGAAGAAAAACAGCTTCTCAGGCAATGAGCAACCACAAATATTTCTACAGCTATGTCCGTAAACCCAGGGGAACTACACAACAATGTGCAAAACCTTAATGGCATCGTCCACACTGAACTGGAGCCCATTGCCAACCTTTTGGCTGACAAGTTCATCTCAGATTTCTCCCCCCATAGTCCACAGGACTGCATGCCACATTTCCCAAACAATTACTAGGGAAGAGGGCATCAATGCACTTTCCAAGGCCAAAAACACCACTGCATGGATGGGCCCCAATAACATCCCAGAATGTTTAATAAGTAGCTTGAAACATGACCTCTTTGGTCCACTTGAATCACTTTGCAACTGGCATTTCCATGCACAAAGGAGGTCCAACCACTCATCCAGGTAACTACAGGCCCATAAGTCTTACTAGACTCGTATGTAAGGCCAAGGAAAGCATCATCATGGACATAGTAAATGAGGACATAGGTAACCTGCAAATGGTGGACACATTAGAATTCAGCTTTGTTAAAGGAAGGTCATGCCTATAAATTTGGCGGACATTTTTTTAGAGGGTCACCAAAGCACTGGGTGAAGGTAAGACTGTGCATACAGCTTACCTCAATCTGGCCAAGGCTTTTGATATGATATCCCACTCAGGCATTATAGACAAGCTCACTAACTTAGGTATAAGCCCTTTTATCACCCGTTGGATAGCCAAGTGGCTCATTCTTAGGAACCAGGAGATCAAAATAGGTGAGGCCACCTCCAAGAGGTCAGTCACTAGTGGAGTCTGCTAGGGCTCAGTACTGGGCCCGCTACTTTTTGACATCTATTTTTTTGAAATGGAACAAAATGCTGAAGGTTTATGGCTGACTAAGTTTGCAGATGATTGCAACCTGCAGACACTAGTGGTTTTGTCAAGGGCAGATCATACCTGCTAAACTTGGTGGACTTCTTCGAAAATGTGACCAGAGCCATAGATGAAGGCAAAGCCGTGCACAAAGCCTATCTTGACTTGGCCAAGGTCTTCGACACTATCCCACATTTGGGTATCATTGACAAACTAATCCAGTTGAATATCAACCCCCGTGTTGTCAGTTGGGTTGCAAACTGGCTCACAGATCAACAACACTAAGTCAAAGTGGGAGACTTTACCTCTACCAGCAGACCTGTCACCTGTGGGGTCCCACAAGGGTCAATGCTGGGCCCCTCTTGTTTGTCATATACTTCTCAAAATTTCCAGGCCAAAATGGAGGGGCTGTGGCTAACCAAGTTTGCGGATGACTGCAAATTAGGTGCGATCATTGAATCCCCATAGCAGTGTCAGCATACTTCAAAAGGGGCTTACACAGACCAATGATTGGTGCCAAAGCTATGGTCTTAAGCTAAATGCTAAAAATGCATTTAGTCCAGGTTTCACTTAAACAGGGTCATGGAGGTGCTCATTCCCTTCAGTAAAAACAATGTCCCTGGTGATTATAAAATAAAAAATAATACCCTAAGTACCACTTCAGTAGTGAGAGACCTGGGAACACAAGTTGACTGTGACCTCAGCTCTGACTACCATATGTCTGCTGTGGTGAGGAAGACATTCTACATCACTCACCTGATTAGCAAATGCATCTCCTCAACAGCAAAAGAGGTTGTAACTCCCCTGTATTCATCCCTCATCAGGCCTATTATAGAATATAATTCTCCCTTTGGTATGCATCATATCAGAGACCTCAGACATTTCTAATGAAGAAAATTCAGTGTCTCCAACACGTCTTATATGGACAGACTGAAGTCGCTCTCAATGTACTCACTAGCGTATAGACTACTTGTCTGGTTTACAGGGCTATCTGTGACCCATATCTAATGGAAATGCACATATGCAAGTCAAATGGGACTAGAGTCACCAGTTCCATTGACCTCAGTCTAGCCTGCGACATAAACAGGACCTGCTGGAGAGACAGATACATCCTTCAGCGGTTGCCACTCCTCTGGAATAGGCTTCCATTCCATATCAAGCAGATATCTCCATGATCCTGTTGAAGTGCATCCTGGACAACTGGATGGGAAACTGTAAATTTCTCCTGGGGATTGCCTGAATGGTTGGTAGTCCTTACTAGAAAAACCTTGGGCATAGACTATGTCTCTCATCTAGTATTATATTGGATTTAATGGCTAGACTTGTAAAGACCCTTGGGTCAATAGCCTTGTAACATCCTCTAAACCTAAGAAGGTCCATCTCTGAGTAACAAATGGTGCCAAAGCCATGGTATTAAACTCAATGCTAAGAAATACATAATTTTACCCTTTCGGAAGTCAACCATCTCTGCTAATTACCATATTGATAATACGCTCCTAAGAGTCGACCCAGTGGTCAGGGATCTGGGTATATTCCATAGACAATAGCCTTACTTTCAACCACTGCAGTAGTGAGGAAATCCTTTTATGTTGCTCAGTAAATAAGTATGGGCGTGGCGTCTAGGTCCAAAGAGGTCATTATCCCACTGTACTCTGCCTTATCAGACCAATCATAGAGTACAGTGCTCCCTTTGGTATGTGCTTGATCAGGCATATGGAACAGCTAGATCAGCCTGAGAGATCCCTTACAAAACAAATACAAGGTGCAACAAACCTGCCTTATGCAGAGTGCCTTAAAGCCCCTCCTCTCTACTCAATCTCTTATAGATTGATGAGGGGTGATCTATGACTGGCTTACAAGGCGTCCAGAAACTCAACACTTACAAATCTCCTGCATATTTGTAAGTTAAAATGTATCAGAAGGACAAGGTCTAGGGAGCTGAATTTTGTCTGTGATTTAAACAGAACATGCTGGAGAGACAGATGTGTCCCAGAGACTGCCCCTCCTATGGAACAAGCTTCCCAGCCATGTGAAGCTGAGATCATCTATTACCCAGTTTAAGCACAAACTAGACTAGTGGATGGGGGAATAGGAAATTTACACCGGGCCTGGCATCCCTATCCCATATGGACAGAGGTAACTTATAAATACCTGGCCCTCAATGTCCTGTTTAGATACAGGACTTCATCATTCTTTCAGGAAAACTTGGCTAGGCTTAGAAAGGCCCCTGGGTCATTAGCCTGGTAAAAATCTATGAATTTATGAAAGTTTATCCTCTAGCAGGGGACAGTATTCCAGGCTGATTAGTTTGTTTGTGTGCCAGATTCCATACTTTGATTTAGTGGTGTTTTGTTTAGTATAAGTTGTACCACAACTAAATAAATACATTCCAATGCAGAGTTGGACCACTGCCAGTTGTAAAAAAAAACAAAACCAAACAAAAAAAAAAATTACACAGTCCAAGTAACAAAACAAAGAGCGTGTTTATTCATTGTTGAGTGCTTTCATTCAGTAACTTGGGCAGGACCTCATCAGAACTGAATACACAGATATCACTTCCTGTTTAAATACAAACACATGACACCTCACTCCCTTAAATATTCAATATAAATGTGTATGCATATAAAGTCATATATAAGGTGCTATGTAAATATCTGCACAAATTAAGATTCTAAAAAAATCTAAGTAAAAAAATCCTCCATAAAATTGTCCAAATTATTTGTATTCTACAATTCCTAAGAAGTATGTCTGAGGTAAAAACTTTGATAGATACCTAAACTAATACCTATATTCCTATAACTTGGAGGACAGTGTAAAGAAATAACATAATCAAAACCAGGAGATCCTACTGCATTTAGTCTTAATTGCCACATTTTTTTTATTATTTTAGTTTTATTTTTCTGATTACCTCCTGTAGGATCTTTAAGCTCCTCACAGTGGCACTTTAGATAGTATTTTCTCACAGCAAGTGGTCCCTGGTTTGATTTTCAGCTGGGCTGCCTTCTGTGTGGAGTCTACATGTGCTTCCTGTGTTTGGATTGGTTTCCTCCGGGTGCTCCCGTTTCCTCCCACATTGCAAAGACGTGCAGTGGGTGGCTTGGCACACTAAATTGGCCATAGGTGTGAGTGTATATGTGAATGTATAGTGTGGAAGAAGTACTGCGGCAGGGCTAGCCACCTGGTGGTGTAAACCTTGGCTCTAGGTGATTGTCACTGTTGAAGTGACACCCTGATCCCATATGCAAATATGGGAAAAAGGGATTGTGGATGGATGTTTTCCAGAATGAACAATCTAAACTCAGTTATTTCCACATATGAGTGTGTCTATAAAGAGCATTGTTAGTACACTTTTGATATCCTTTTATATATCCTTTTATGTAAAGAATGTTCTGTTTTCCTATATAAAAAGAATAACACTTGGAACAATTAGCAATGTAAACCACCCCTCTAGTGAGAGAGTTCCCCCCTCCTTACATTTTATCAGGGGGGTTCCTGACCTTTAACCTTGATGGAATTCATTGTATGATCTGCACTTTCCATTGCCCTTCCTGTTGTCATTTATTTTAGTTTTACTCTTACACTTAAACCTATATTTCAAGTTATGTCCTCTTTTATGCATGAAAATAGGTTTATGACACAAAATATCTAACACAGCATTGTCCATTATAAAACTTTTCCAATTACTCTGAACTATCTTGGCCATGGAATTATATTCCATTACCACTGCCTTCTCATAACAGCTGTATTCTGTTTTATTCCTGTATGGAAAATTATCCGATAGTCAAGCCCTTCACCCTAAATGGGTCCGAACTGGTCCCTTCTACCTACAGATACCTTTTCACCAATGGAAAACACTAGTTGTCCAGTCAAGCAATGTTCCCCAAATAGAGAGGTTAATTTGTCTTTTTCTTTCAGAAAAACTTCTAATTCGGAAGTCTTCTGGTCCAACCTTACCAGCTGCCCTTCTACCAAACTTTTTTTTGAGTAAATGGATGCCAAGTCTTAAAATATAAATATGAGTAGGAGAAGGTTGGTTTCCCAAATGATAATTAATCTCATTAGAATTAAACTATTAAGTAGACTTCAAGAAGTTTGTTGCTGTTAAGATATTTTTTATAAAATCTTCTACATTTTCAACAGACTCCTTTTAAAAGACAAGCCATTCAGAAATCTTAAATAGACACTAAAAGAGGATGTGTAATTGGAATTAAAAATATAATCATGCCCACATGCCCAGCTAACCATGCTCATGAACATTGGGGCCCAAGGGGCCCCCATAGCCACTCCTTGGATCTGTGTATAATATTCCCTTTTTAAAGTACAAAAATATAAGCACTATATCAGTTAGATACATAATTAGCTAGCATCCATGGTTTGTAAAAATTAACAGCTTACAAGGGCCTTGTTAAATAATTTTAAACCCTTTTTATTGGGGATCCTTGAAAATAAATCAATTTCATCAATTGTCAAAAAATAATACTTTTAACACACGGTTCATCCTTTATTTTTCCTTAAAGAATCCCAAGAATCCAATTGTAAGCCATGATTATAAAGTATTTATACTAGCTAAAAGAATGGCAAAGATGTTGACAAAATTGATTGATATGGATCAATATGGGTTTGTGGAGGGGAGGCAAACATTTAACAACATTAACAGAACAATAATGATCCAGACGGAAGCAGAATGTAAGAAGATATCACTGTTGTTGAGTCTTGATACCGAGAAAGCATTCCACAGAGTAAGTTGGGATTTTATGAGTAGGGCAGTGGAAGTATTTTTATTCCCTGATCCAGTAATAAGGTTAACTAGCAGTATATATGAGGTATGGGAGGCATGAATTGAAGTGGGACGGGTCCTCTCTGATAAGAAGTTTCTAAAAAGAAAAAGCAGCCAGGGTAGTAGTCTTTTCCCCCTTTGTTATTGCTTTACACACACACACACACAGATATATATATATATATATATATATATATATATATATATATATATATATATATATATATATATATATAGCGAGAGAGACGGCCACTGGCAAAGAAAATAAGGGACTTGGAAATTCAAGGATACAACTGGTGTGGTAATCAAGAAGAGTTAGCTTTATTTGTAAACAATGTTATTTTGTACCTGATAAATATAGAAGTTAACTTCTCAGTGTTGTTGAACATTTTGAGACACTTTCAAGTCTTTTCAGAATGTAAAATTAATGAAGATAAAACAAAGGCTATAGCTGTAAATTATGTACCCACACAAATTGGTTCAACAATACCCATATTTATGGGGACATGATAAGAGGAAGTGCTTAGGAGTATGGATTAAAAATTGTATTATGGCAGCTAAGGATATGTGGGAAGGTATAATACAAAAAGCTGAGAAAATCTTTTTTATGGCTGTTGATGGTAAGATACAAACAATGAAAATGCTTTCAGTCCCTTTTGTTTTGCATACAGGTCAGGCATATTTTTCTCAACCAGAGGAGAAGTTGTGGACAGTAATTAATAAAGAGCTGAAGAATTTTATCTAGGAGTGGCAGAGGGCAAGGATTAAGTGAGGATAAGTTGATCCTTCCACTAGAACAAGGTGGTTTAAGATTACCTGATTTGAAGGGGTATTTTAGAGCTACATAATTAAGGCTATTGTCCATAATACAAGCAGAAAGTTATAATTCAAAGAGTTAAGAGATGATGATGAAACCAGAGGAAAATTCAAGAAATAATGAGAGGATAGGGTTTTGGATGCAGATTCTTAAGGAAAGTAACAATAGCCATACAGAATATTATTATTCCTAGAGATAGAGTAGCAGAAGGTACTCTAAGAACTAAGCCAACAGGAGAATGGAAAAGGGAAATTTTGCTGATAGGAATGACTGCAAGAAGGGGGACAGAAAATAGGCAAGAGTAGGCTGGAATTTACTGGAGAAAACTCACAAAGGAACCAAGGAATTGGATCAAGTAACTTGAAAGGGAAATGTAACAGAATGGGATGAGGCCAAGACCACATTTGGACTGGATGCTAGGAACTGCCTTCCCTACCAAGGGTTGATAGCAGCGTATAAGCAAAGAGAAATAGATAGGAAAATCCTGTATGAAAGACCTGCTATGGTAGAGTTTTTAGTTGAATCTAGAACAGAAGCTGCTGTTAAAAAGGGGATAATTAGTAGGATATATAAAATATTGTGCAATAACTGTGTGTCAATCAGAACAGTTCAGAAAGGATTGGGAATAGCAACTGAAGCAATTTACAAGGGAACAATGGGAGGGAATATGTATGACTCCCAAGTATGCAACAAAGTCTAGATGATTTAGGATTGTTGCTTGGAAGTGATTGCACAGGAATTTTGTATTCCCCAAGCAGACTCCAAAGAGTTTTTCCTCAGGTAGATGGCAAATGTTGGAAGTGTGAAGGAGAAAAGAGTTAACTGGGAACATATATTTTGGGAGTATAATGAGCTGATAAACTTTTAAAATTCCCTACAGAGTACTTTAGCAGAAATACTGGGTGAGAAAATGGGTGTAACTAAGGAAATGATTCTTTTGAGTTGGGACATAAGATCTGAATTGCTTAAATAACAAGGCCTTATTAAGTTTGATTGTTGTGACTGCCAAAAAACAGTTACTAGAAAATGGAAATCAAAGTCTAAGTCAACTGTGTTTGAAGTATAGTATATTGTAACAGAGATGAAAGAACTTGAATTGGTATCTTTAGAAAAAAATGAAGGAGAAAATTACATACAAATAAATGGAAACTGTGGGAGCAATACATTCGGAATAATAATCTGGAGGAGGAGTGAGGTTTAAGTGAATGCAAGAACTGAGCAATGTATGGAATGTTGGACTGAGGATAGTTAAATGAAAAGAAATTATGTGATGAATATTGTATGTAACTGGAAAATGTTAGTGTTTATTTTTCTTTTTTTAATAAATGTTTGACAGTGTCTTTAGTGATAATTTAATAAAGATTTTAAAAAAATCCCAGAAATCCTTCAGTAAATAAGGATTATCATCATAGAATGGTTTACATAATCTAATAATCTATAAGGCTAAAGCCTGAGTCTTTAATGCTTGTACAGATACAGTAGGTCTAAAGTGGAGGTTGTTATATGCTGTTATGAATCTTAGGGATTCCAAAAATGGTAGGAACTAATAGATTCTTGGTTGTTAAAAAAGTGTGCAAGTCACCAGTGATAAAACCCTTTAAAATACATTTATCTATAAATAAATCAGTATTTCTTTTTGCAATCTTAATTTCATTCTTTGAAACTTGAGCATATTTTTACACTCTGATATTGTCTTGTAATAAGCTGAACATAATTCTAGTATAATCCATGGAATCCATCAAAGCGATCTTACCCCTCATCAAGCTTTATAATTCTTTAAGTTGTATCACTGCTAAGTATTTTTAATAATGATTTTGTATAATCTTCTAAGTTGTGAAAAATTAATTTGTTTTTACTATATGTTTTAAAAATGTCATTTTCATACCATTTTACAAGCCTGTGTAATATCAGGTAGATTGGTAGGATAAATACATTGTTTCTTTTAATATTACTGATGGGTCCCTGTGCCTCAATTTTTTCCTGATTGAAATAACATGCAAGCTTTAACTTTATATTAAAAAAGATTTAAATCAATTAAAGTTGAAGCTATATCACCCTTGTTTTTGGTACGAAAGTTAAACCTTTTTGAAATGGGTTAAAGTGTGTGTTGGTTATTTGCTGGAGACTATAATTAACACCACTTCTAATGTACACTGTACCTTCTTCACCAATCTTTATTTAATTAGTGCTTCTGTTCCATGAACCACATCCATAGTTCTTCCCCTGATGATCATACTCACTGGAAATATCAGTCTGTGATCGTATTCACTGGAAATATCAGTCTGTGCTTGGTCAATTAACCTCTGTGATCTCCGATGGGGAGAATTCTAATGGGTCACTTGGGTCAGGAGTGTTATAACTATCCACGTTATTTGAAACTTGTGCATTTGCCATGCTGTCTGTTTGTAATAGTTTCATTAATTTCCTTTTGGTTCATTTTCTGATTGAAGCAGGGATGTGCTTTACCTAATTCATATTCCTTAGCATGTCATTTTTTTCTACTCACAGCAATAAAACAATGTTAGCCCACCTTCTTAAATGTTGTTATATCTAGCTTTATGTAACTCAAAAGGCAAATCTTTATTAATATTCAGGGTATCAATCTGCCTATTATCATTAATTAAAAACCTCTTAAATTTAATACCATGTTTATCAAACATTTGAATTAATTCCTTATACAAATCTGAGTTGGGCAGTAAACCATAGGGAAACTCCCACACTGTTAACTTTTTGTTGCTCATCTGACACTAATGCATTTCTTAATAATCATTGCTTGTACCCTTCAAAACTTAAGTTTCTTTACAAAAGTATCTAGTTGTGAAAGAATAGTCTTCCCTTCAGGTTCACAGTACGTATAAGTTGTTTTGGCTGGAGCTATGTAATAGGCTCACAGAGGTCACTTCCTAGGTCTTAACATCTTTTTCCAGCTGGCAAGTTTATTGGAGTACAGTAGTGCATGTAGATGAAACTTTTTCCCTAACAGAGCATTAATAAATATTGAAGGTAGTAGACATCCCACTGTGGAATTTCGAGTCATACCCATTTACATCTGTTTATTTTGGTGAGGAGGTAATGGGCTGAGGGTAATTTTGTCAACCATCTCAGGAGTGCATCAGCGAGACCAGTGAATGACAGCAGTGCTAGTAAGGTGGCGTGATTGTGTCAGATTCACATCTGAGATACTGCACAATGGTACCTCCTATACCGAGCCAACAGATATTGCCAGTTGTCCTGTTCAATTCTCAGCTAGAGCGTCTTCTGTGTGGAGATATGCGTGAATGGGCGTACCTTTGTTGAAGGTTGTGTGTCAGGGCCGGCAACTCGGCACGTAAAAATCTACTGCCAATCATTAGCGGACTGGAGTTCCGCTGTGGCGACCCCTAACCGGGAAAAGCCGAAAGACACAACAACAACAACTGGCCGACAGATTCATTGCCAACTTTATCCCCCTCTCCCCTCGCAAAGGACCAATCACAGTACCAGTAGATTGCCAGGCACCCAGTATTACTGCTGCACAGGTTTAAACAGCACTGTCCAAGGCCAAGAATACAGCTTCTATGGGACCTGACAATATCCCTGGTTGTGTTTTACATGAACTACAGAGTGAATTGGCACCTCACCTGTGTGCCCTGTTCAGTCACAGCCTCACCTCAGGCTTTGTCCCTGCTGAATGGTGCACTGCTACAGTCATCCCTCTCCACAAAAGAGGATAAACTACAGACCCTGGGAACTGTCGCCTCATTAGCCTGATGAGTCTGATATGCAAAGCTATGGAACGCATCATCATGGACCTAATAAACAAGGATATAGGGAATCTCCAAACTCTGGATCCCACAAAGTTTGGTTTTGTGAAGGGCAGATCATTCCTGCTCAACTTGGTTGACTTCTTTGAGTCAGTCACCAGAGATGTGGATGAAGGCAAGGTGGTTCATACAGCCTACCTTGATCTGGCCAAGGCTTTTGATACAATTCCCCACTCGGGAATCATAGACAAACTCACTAAGCTTGGCATCAACCCCTATATCACTAGGTGGGTTGCAAACTTGCTCACAGAACCTACAGTGTGAAAGTAGCTGACTTCAAGTCAGACTGCCGATTAGTCATGAGTGGAGTCCCACAGGGTTCGATCCTGTGTCCTGTCCTGTTTGGTATCGACTTCTCTGAAGTCCAGGCCAACACGAAGGGATTCTGGCTGACAATGTTTGCAGACAGTTGCAAGTTGGGATCTATTATTAACTCCCCAAGTGATGTTGACATCCTACAGAATGGCATCACTGTGGCCAACGACTGGTGTCAGAACCATGGCCTTAAGCTCAATGCCAAAAATTGTGTCGTTATCTCCTTTGGGAAAAACCCGGTTCTCATGAATTACCACATTGATGGTAGTCCACTGAATACAGAAGACATTATAAGAGATCTGGGAACACAGGCTGACAGCAACCTCTCTCTTGATCACCACATTGCCACCGTGGTCAGAAAGTCCTATGTGGCACAGTTCATTACTAAGGGTTTTGCATCCAGGAAGAAAGAGGTCGTCTCCCTCTACTCTTCCCTCATTAGGCCAATCATCGAGTACAATGCCCCATTTGGCATGTACCTCACTAGACACCTGCAACAACTGGAGAGGCCGCAAAAGTACCTCACAAAGAGGATCCTGGGCCTTAAACACTTGTCCTATATGGACAGACTGTATAGCAAAAGCAAAAACCCACGTCTGGGTGTGGGCAGTGTTGGACCAAACCACACCAACCATGGGTAAATCCAGCATTACCCACACCCAGCATGGGTTATAGGTTAAATATTGTACTGTAAGAGTGTTGGCCTGGTAGTAGCTACAGTTTTAATGTTCTACAGTTTGATATGACAATTGTCACTATTGTATGCACCTTCGAAAACAACCATGAAAGTACATTGCATTTTATAGGGTTAGCTATATTACTCCACCTCTCTCATCCTGAACTGACACCCAGAGGAAGGCTGTATGTGATAATATTAAGCAGCTCGACCATGACAGAGGATTTGCTCACCAAGCAGTGCACAATGTAGCCAGAATTGCGCTTGTGCTTTAGCATGCTTGTCCAAGGTGCCGGTTGTGTGGTGGGGAACCAGTCAGCTACCATAGGTGATTAGAGGGGTTGGTGCTTAATGGAAAAGACTGACTGCCACAGGTCTTCCAGGATACTGTTGCTGAATGGAAAACCCCAATGACTGCCTGAATGATGACCTGGTGTGACAGTATCTCGTTCAGATTTGAACAAGTGTACCTATGAAGTCTGGGAGAATGGATGGTTTGCAGGCAGTGGGAATTAAATGGATATTGCATCATTTGTAATTAAGAAGGTATCATTGGCTGTAAGTCTTATATGTTGTATACCTGGTGTCTTCTGCAGCTGTGTTGTATAATCACTAATTGTGTGTATTGCTTTGATTACTCTTACATAATACAACCGTTCATGTTATTGTTTCTGTGTTGTAAACTTCTATATGTACAGTCTGTCTCATAATTATACCTCTAAATGGCTTATCAGCAGGTATTATTTTTTGCACTGCGTACTTCAGGATGCTTTTCTTCTATCTACCCTGTGAAAAAAGGCAGTTTCCTAAGTGGATGGAACACCTGTTCAGCTCTGTGAAGAACAGTCCTGGTTACTGAGTTTAAGTCTAGTGATTTGCAATTTTCTTTAACCCCCTTTCCCTCTGGAGACAGCAATCGGCTTGGAGGTGCTATGGAGGAGGGAATACCCCCCCTCAAGACCAGCATTTCCCCATGGGGGGATAGACCTCAGGGCTCTTACCAAACCTGAGAATGCCCATGTGCCATTTTACTGGAATGAGTGAGCCAGCAGAGTTAATAGTGGATCGGTCTGGCAAAGTCTTACTGATACTTAAAAAAAAGTTCTGTATGGAAATATAAAATGTATGTTTAATAGAAACTGTGCCTTTTACTTGGGCAGCTTTACAAATTCCTTTATAGTAGGTATGTGAGTGTTGGAGTATAGCTTATCTACTTTGAAAGTTGAATCTTGCTCTGTCCTGTACTTATTTGCATACTGGTAAAAAGTACAACCAGTTTGTGGAAAACTCTCAGTGCTGTCTTCATAGATTTCCATTTTATGTACAAGTTGTATGCGTGAAGCTGCATTGCTAAAAACACTTTAATGAACTGCAGTGATTTCTGCCATCTTCAAGTCCCCAGACATGACAGTACTCAGGATCATAGGAAGTTACTAGGCTATTGGCCCTGAGGCCCTTATAAGCCTAGCCAAGAGTTTAGCCCATGTTTTGACAAGTCAGCACCCAAAGCCCCTGTCCAACAGGGACATGGGTGGAATCCCAGGGGTGTATTTTTCCAGTCCAGTTATCCAGGCTGCACTTGAAAAGGGACAATGAGGTACTCTGCTTGATGTGGAGAGGGAGTCTGTCCCACAGATGGGGGAGTCTCTGGGACACTAATCTGTCCCATGAAGTCCTGTTGATGTCACAGACCAGGTTGAGGTCGTGCATGCGGGTTACTCGAGTGGAGCTTGACTTGCGAATATGCAGTAATCCTATCAAGGCGGGGCCTGAAATTGCTTTGTATGCCAGACAGAGATCTGTTTGAAACTGAGCAGAGGGACAGGGCTTTTAGCCTGCCTGTGTAGGGTAGATGGTTGAGGCCCTGGATTCTTCTGGTGAGGAACCTCTGTGGTCTCTCCAGCTGCTGCATGTGTTTTCTGAGGTACATGCCAAAGGGGGCACTGTACTCAATAATTGGCCTTAGAAGGGAAGAATGCATGGATGTTATGACCTCCTTGTCCCTGTATGTGATACCCTTACTTATGAGGTGCCTATATAGAAAGCTTTCCATACAATGGAAGCAACATGGTGGTCAAAAGTCAGGTTGCTATCAACCTGGGTGTCAAAATCCCATATGACTGATTGTGTGATTAGGATGTTGTTATTAATGTGGTAATATGGGGGGGGGCATCACTCTCACCAAAGGGGATGATGATGATGATACATTTTTTGGCATTCAGGCTGAGGCCATGTTTCTGGCACCAGTCATTTGTTTGGATGGGACCTTCTTGGAGGACATCCACATCACTTGGGGAATTGATGACCACGCCCAGCTTGCAGTCATCTGCACACTTGGTCAGTCATAACCCACTGGTTTTGGCCTGCATTTCAGAGAAGGCTATCTTGAATAACAGAGGCCCCAAGACCAATCCCTGGGGTAAACCACTCATTACGGGTGTACTGCTTGAGGTGCCTTCCCCTATTTTGATTAGGTGAGTTCTATCAGTGAGCCAGTTTGTTACTGTTTGAGAGAATTTGTCTACTATGCCCGAGTGGGGAATAGTGTCAAAGGCCTTGGCCAGATCAAGGTAAGTGGTGTATACCATCTTCCCTTCATCCATGGCTTTGGTGACTGTCTCAAAGAAGTCAACCAGATTTTACAGACATGACCTTCCCTTGACAAAGCCAAACTGTGTGGGGTCAAGTGTTTGGAGGTTGCCATTGTCTCGGTTAATGAGGTCCATGATAATCCATTCCATGGCCTTGCAGGTCAGGCTAGTTAGGCTGATGAGACTATGATTTCCCAGATTGGTGGATGCTCCACCTTTGTGCAAAGGGATGATGGTGGCTGTCCTCCATTCGGCTGGGACAAAGCTAGTAGTCGGGCTTTGGTTGAACAGGCTGCCTAATGGTGCTGCAAGTTCATGCCTGAGTTCATTTAGGATGCAGCCTGGGATGTTATTGGGTCCCATGGAGGCTGTATTTTTTTGCATTTGAAAGGGCAGTGATGACCTGTTCCTTAGAGATAAGGGGAGGGGGGAAGGTACTGGGGATGTCCTGATTTACAAATGTGGGAGACAGAGGGGTGAAGTTTTCACTGAATCTGTCAGCCAGTAGGTTGGCTATATCTGCAGCATTTGCGTATGTGGTCTTCTTGACCACTAGTTCTGAACAGATCTGGGTGCTTCCTTTGAGATTGCGGACATGTGTAAAGAAGGCCTTATGATTGTCTCTAGTAGATTTGACCAATTTGGACTTGAAGTTGGCTTTAGAGGATTTCACTAGTGCTCTTATTTGCCTGTTCAGGCTAAGGAGAGAGTGCTTCCAAATGGGCACCTGCTCCTCCTTGGTCCCAGATAGCAATTTTTTCCTTTTCTTATATAGTTTATTTATTGCAGATGCCCACCAGACAAGTTTACTCTTCCTTCCAGTGGATGATTTTGTCCTGTCAGGTATTCCTCATTCCATGCATATATATAAGTGCTTGTATAGTACTTTGGTGTAGATTTTGATATTGGTGCCAGTTCCAACAGAGGGGAAGGGGGCTGTGAAGCTATTTATACCTTCCCTTAGGAGGTTATAATCAGCTTTGGAGAAGTTTTTTTGTTTGACCCTAGCTAGAGAGGGGTCAGGGGAGTTGCTGACTTCGAAATTGACCGCTTTATGGTCGGATCTTACCAAGGAGGATGATACTGTATGGGTGCTGCAGTAGTTACTCATGTTGGTTAATACCAAGTCCAAGATATTATCACCTCTTGTGGGGGTATCAACTAGGTACTCCAAAGCATTTGGATTGATAAAATCAAGGAATCTCTCTGAGCATTTGCATTCTGGCATGAGTAGTTTTTCCATTCTATGGTTGGGTAGTTAGTCACCCACGATCAGGGTAAAGGGTTGAATCTTGATAGATTCAAAGAGGTCCAGCTAAGTGGAGTGGGCATCCTGAGTCAAATTTGGGGGCATGTAGCTAGCTATGATTTGAATAGGGTTCTTGTCAATAGTTAACTGCACCTGGAGTGTCTCCTGTGCATCATAATTTAACAAGTGAGGGAGAGAACTCTGTATTAATTCTAGTTGAAATGGAGGACGAAACTGACATTATACTACAAAGTGTGAATGAAGTATGTAGGACAGGTGAGCCAGCTCCATTGCTTTAGAATGTTGCTGGCAGTGAAACTTGATCTAACATACTGCTATTGCCAATTGAACTGTACCCCTTTAAAGTAATGTTTATATATATATATATATATATATATATATATATATATGTGTGTGTGTGTGTGTGTGTGTGTGTATATTATGTATATATATGTGTGTGTGTGTGTGTACATGTATATATGTATGTATGTGTGTGTGTACTTATATACATATATATATATATATATATATATATATATATATATATATGTGTGTATGTGTGTGTGCGTGTGTGTGTGTGTGTGCACTAGCCTTTAATTCTTCTTAATATTAATATAGTATTCTTTGTGCTAAATAATAGCCCACACCATGTTACTGATGTTATCATTGATGCATCTTTGTATTGTTAGTGTCAGTTCACTGAGTATCTTTGATGCTGTTAAACCATCACACAGTGACAAAAGTGAGCCACCAAACTCTTCTTATGTAGACCACTGAGAAAGCAGTTTTATTTTATATGATAAAAATAGTTTTCTTTGTATTTTTGCCAATTTTCTTTGCTTCTCTCAAGGAAGGTACTTCCAGGGGCATTAATTTTGGTGGGAGGAGTTTGACAGCTTTTCTTCAAACAACTAACCCATACTCTTTGAAATGTTAAATCAGAACTGCCAGCATATGGATGTGATCTAAACCTTGGAACTTCTGTTTTGCTCTTCTTTAAACACTTTTTTTTCACTGTTTTGGAAAATGTTGTACCTGTTAGTAATTTCCTCTGCTGAAGGATATTGAAAGTCATGACTGGTTAGAAGAATCATTCTTTTTTCTTTAAAAGGCCTTTCAAACTTTATGACATTTCTTACTTAAAGGAGAACCACACCCGCTGACTGAAAAAAACATTTATTTTATCAAGTCTTGATGTTTCCTACATTTTAACTCTACTTTTGGACTCTATATACTTTTTTATATTTTTAAATGTAATTCCAGTGTCTGCCCACATGGGATCCAGCATCTTGATTTTTAGTCTACCTCCAGGTATCCCATAGTGCAATTTTGGCTTTAAAATATTACATCATAGCCCCTAAACTCCTGTGTTTCTGCAGTTTAATTCTTCTTTCGGAAAGCATGTATTTAACTGATTAAAGTTAATACACAGTAAGGTTTTTTATGATAACTATGCTTACATGAAATAATGACAAAAGTCTCAGTAAACTTGTAGGTGCAGGGCTTTATGACAGAGCTCTTGCAATACTGGGGTCAGATGTAGTGACTGCAGGCTATGAAGCAATGACAAAAATCTCAGTAAACTTGAAGGTTGTAGGTCTTTGTGACAGAACTCTTGTAGTGTCGAGGTCAGATGTTGGGACTGCAGGCTATGAACCAATGACAAATGTCTCAGTAAACTTGTAGGTGCAGGGCTATGTGACAGATCTCCTGCAGTATTGAGGTCAGATGTAGTGACTGCAGGCTCTACACTTTGAAGGAAGATAGTGACACTTGAAGTTCCAGGTGACAATCCAAGGGCAAAACATTGTCTTTCTGGTCATTTTGCTGCATCTCCTTTTTACAGTCAGGAAGAAGAAACTATTCCTGTTTACTGTGAAGTCCTACTGTATTTTTGAATTGATAATATGGTAGCCTGTGTGATGTTTCCGTACTCCAGGCCAGCAGTCAAGGAGACTCCATCCTAACCACTGACTCTGGTGAAGGATGGTCACTATGTGCAAAGATGGAGTCACACAGTATTTTCACATGCAGCTCCCTACACCAAGCACAGTTTACTAAGGGTACCCAATTGTACTGTGTAAAATTAATACTAATACAAATGGGAGGGTGTGACCAAAGCAGCAGGGCTTTCATGAGTGGCCACATTGTCACCAAAAGAAGCATGAGTACTCTCAAGATATTAAAAGTATTCTCTAAAAGACCAACCACAAGGAAAGGTATTAAAATATACAATGATAAATATTAAAAGAGAAAAAGGAGAATAGTGAATACAGTAAATAGTTTCAACCACAGGGATATAAAAAAAGTAATACATTTGAATACTTTCTTACAGATGCAGAAAACAATACCAAAATATTGTCACTAAATGTCCTTGACTAACTAAAGAATTACTGTTCCCTGACTACTTACTAAAGCAAGGCAAGCTGATGTGTGCTGAATGTCTTACCACATCAAAAGCCAGATGTCTGTGTGCGTCTGTGTGCATGTGTGAGATATATTTCCTGTCAGAAATCTTTCCTGTCAGATTCTAAAGTGCTGCTGTGAGGGTTCCAAGGAAACTAGATGCTGGTTAGAGGATAACATCACGTCTGGTTACCTGACTCTGGTACAGCACACACACAGAGTTTTGCTATGATCTGTGGCAGCATCTGAAAGCTATAACACAATTTCAAACTTTCCGCCCTTCCAGCGTTCTCTGATAAACATACACATTTGATCAGTGACAACAATCCAACCTGATATACAAGAATACATTATTTCTGTCCAGCAGGACCTACAGTTGATGCATTTTTAACACAAGTAACTTTACAAATACATTTTTAACTTGGGCATCTGTACAAATCAGTGTGGTAGTCAAATAACATAAAATTCTTTACAAAACATCAGTTAGCTATACTGGCATATATTGCACATGCACTGCCCTACTCCCTCTCTCTGTGGCACAGATGGCACTACCTTGTAACATCAACCCCCCCCCCCCCCAAAAAAAAAAAAAACTCAAGCTAATTTTTCAAGTGACTCTGGAAAACATTGCCTGAGAGAAATGGCCATGTCTGGGAACACATTAACCTATACCCTGTCTTGAGAGCCTATCTGCATTGGCATTGCTGACCCCACTATGGTGCTGCACTGTCATGTCATATGCATGCAACCCTAGGCTCCACCTTAATAGTTTGGCATTTTGCTGGCTGGCACAATGTAGCCATTTTAAGGGATTATGGTCTGTAACCACAGTGAATTTCCCTGCATACAGACAGGGCTGAAGTTTTTGCAGTGCCCATACTATGGCTAGACATTCTTTTTCTACAGTTGCATAACATTCCTCCTTGGGTTGGAGTCCACAACTGAAGCTATACAGCTAGGTGCTCTTCTCCTTCTGAGAAAACCTGGCTGAGTACAACCCCCACGCATGGTTCAAAGCATCCACCTGCACAACAAATTGTTTGCTGTAATCTGGGCTGGCTAATACAGGGGGTCCTCCCAAAGCCCCTTTAAACTTTTGGAATGCCTGCTCACAGGCTGGGGTCTACACTACCTTATTTGGCCTGTTTTTTCTAGTCATGTCTGTTATCAGCAGATCCACATCAAACTCCTTCTGCCATCCACTGCAAGTACTCAGTACCAGTGTCTCCCTATCATGGTAAGGCTGCATCATGTTA
This sequence comes from Protopterus annectens, assembly GCF_019279795.1. Taxonomy (NCBI): domain Eukaryota; kingdom Metazoa; phylum Chordata; order Ceratodontiformes; family Protopteridae; genus Protopterus; species Protopterus annectens. The sequence continues at coordinate 195,685,171 of NC_056731.1, forward strand.
ACATGGTACAGGTTTGTGCCCCTGCCTAGCAGGCTTACCATGTAGTTAACATCACTGACCTTCCTTACCACTTTGAAGGGTCCCTCCCAAGCTTTCCTGCAGCTTATTGTGTCTGACAGGAGTGAGCACCATAACCTGCTGTCCCACAGCATACTCTTGGGCTCATACCAGACCTTTTTCTGCTGCTGAGCTCTTGACAGGATCTCCTGAGCCAAGCCTGTGAGCTCCTTAAGCAATGTTCTAAGGTTTAGGACATATGCTACAACAGGCTCCTTGTGGGATTCACAGTCACTCTCCCACTCATCACAAATCAAATCTAAAGGCCCCCTCACCCTATGCCCACACAACAACTCAAAAAAAAACTATGGATTCCTAGGGTACCTCTCTGTATGGAAGCAGCAGATGGGGCAAATGTTTGTCCCATTCTCTCTTAAAATGGTCTGCAAATGCCCACAGCATAGTCTTTAGTGTAGAGTTTAACCTCTCCAGAATACCTTTAGTCTGGAGGTGGTAGGGGAGGTCTTCAGGTGCCTCACCCCACAGAGCTTCCAAAGACAAGCCAGCAGGTCTAAGATGAAATTGGCACCTCCGTCAGTCAGTATTTCTATGGGAAACATATCCTGCTGAAAATCAAAGCATTTGCCACCTTCTCTACCTCAGTAGAGGAAAGAGCTACCACCTCAGGGTATCTAGTAGCATAATCTACTATCACCAGGATATACCTCTTTCCTGTGGAACTTGGGGTACTCAGAGGCCCCATACTATCCATAGCTACCCTCTGAAATGGCTCCTCAATCACAGGAAAAGACATCAAAGGAGCCCTGACCTTCTCTCCAGCTTTGCCTAACTTTTGGCACTGCTCACAGGTCCTGCAGTACCCTGTTGTATCCCTTGCAATCCTAGGTCAATAAAAGTTCTGCATAGTACATCTCTTGGTATGCTTCATGCCAGTATGATCTGCAAAAGGAATGGCACAGGCTATGTCTAGAAGTGCCAGACTGTAGTCTCTGGGCACTGCCAACTGCTGTACTACATCACCCTGTAGCCTTCCCATCAGGGGTCCACTCTATATATAGTAATCCTTTGACGTTCTTTGTGTTTCTCTGTTGCAGTCAACACACTTGGGTTATCCTGCCAGGGGTAGCCCTCAGTCGGCCTGAATACCAGAGGCTTAGTATTTCTATGTCGGTTGCTGTCATGCCAGGACTGACGTCAGGTAGTCAGTGGTATAAAAACAGGCAGCCGATGCCATTACATCAGTCTTTCTTGCTGAGGATCCCGAAGCAGAAGCAGTTCGCACGAGTGCCGGTTGGCCGCTACCTTAATTTTCATTTCTGAAATTGAAGTTGAAGTCTTCTAAAGCTAAGTACCCCATTGGGGATCCTTTTTTCTTGCTCTACCGATGTCAGAAAAAGTTAACAATTGTCTAGTCTGTGGAAAGCAAATACCACACCGAGATTTCCATTCTTACTGCATCACCTGCTTAGGCCCAGACCACGACGTTCCTCGCTGTCGGTTTTGTGCTTTGTTCAACGCCAGAACTATATGTCGTTGGGCCCTTACTGTAGCTAAATACTTTTGCTCTCAAGCTCGTATTCTGAAATGTCTTCGGTAAGCCATCCAACTACTGATCTTCCGAAAAAAACATAAGGATAAAGACAGAGACAGACCGCACAGGTCCAAAACTGCTGATGACACTTCCGTTAATCTAGTCGCCAGTTCACCTGTACTCAGTGAGGAGCTTTCACAACCCCTGCTTACCCGCTTCTGTGGATTCGCAGGCTGCTACTGAGACCCGTTTGGAGTCTGGTATGCCGCAAGACTCTTCTTTGACTATGGAACCTGTGGATGTCTCTACCTTGGATGGGTCCGGAGCCACTGTACAGGCACTGGCTTCTGAGGAAGTTCTTTACACTACCGATATTCGAAACAAACCGATGACTTCTTTTGCGTCTTCAGTTCTTTCTAAAATTACCAAGTTTCTAAGGCCCAAGGTACAAACTACGCCTAAAAAAACGACGACCCCAGCTCAAGCACCTGCTTCCATGCCTCAATCTTAAATGCTTAAAATAGGGAAAGACCTTATCATGCTGATTAGGAGAAGCCAGCCTACCCCTTCTAAAAGAAAGAGACTTGTCCCCAGCAGCTTTATCTGACCAAGAGTCCGATGACTCTGAGGTTTCTGATTATGAAGACTTGCCCTTATCTGCTTATTGAGGATTCAGATGCAGAGTAATCCATTCCTTCTTCCTCTGCTCCAGAGGATTTTTCTTTTGGTGAAACTCTACATACCTTGAGATAGCATTTCCGTTGGGAATGCCAGGATTATCCTCGGTCCAAAAAGCGACTCAGAAGTTTTAGATTTACCACAGCACAGACCCTTAGCTATTCCTCCTGTTCTGGATGTTGTTTTCATGGAATCCAGTTTAACTCCTGATACTCTACCTCCTGCTCCCAGAAAACCTGACAGGTATTACAGAGTCCCTGACTCAGACAAATTTATTTTCAAAAATCCTACTGCTGACCCAGAGGTCATCTCCCAAGGACCTAAAGGAATAAAAAGCAAGCACAGCTAAGAATTCCTCCCCTTCGGACAGGGATTCCTGAGCTTTAGACAGATGGGGTAAAAAAGTATACATCTTTGCAACTCTTGCCATTAGAGCATTAAATTGTCAGTTCCACATGCTGAAATACCAGCAACATACCATGGAACTTATTAAACAAAAATTATCTACCTTTCCAAAATATGCATAAAGTAAAGAATTATAGGAGCTTATGCATTCTGCAAGTCAAGTTACTAAGCATACCCTGCAATGTAGGTTTGATGCCCTAGAAGCATCCTGCAGGGCAGCAGTTGCAGGTTCTGTACTTAGAAGGTATGCTTGGCTTAAGGAACAGACCTTGCCAGACCATGACAAATCAAAAATTATTGGAGACACCACTGAACAAAGACAATCTGTTTGGCACCAAGGCAGAAAAGGTTTTTAAAAAACATGGAAGAAAAAATTAAATCTATGCAGACAGTTAGACTTTTTGCAATTCCAGCCTCCGAGATACAGTAGGCATTGCCCCTCAAAACACTGATCCTTTCCAGCTCTTTCTAGGCTGCCTCAGACTAGACCTAGGGGAAGCAGATCCCCCAGACAGCAGGCCCAGGGAATGCAGAGATCTAAGCAATGGACTACCTGCACTTCTAAAACAGGGAGTGCTAAGCCACCCCCTTATGGAAAGAATTCACAATGACATTTCAAATCCACCTCTTACCTCTACCCACCTGCTTGTGCCCCTAGGAGGAAAACCTGGTTCCCATGCAAAAAACTGGGCCTCCATCACCAACGATCACTGGGTCCTCAACATAGTGTCCCAGGGGTACAAATTTTATTTCCACACACTGCCAACCCCAAAAGGGTTCCCAGATCTTCCTCCAAACCAGTGGGCAGAGGCACAAAACCAAGTTCGTTCCCTGCTCTCCACAAGGGCAATTCAACCTGTTCCTGCAGACCAGATAGGCCAAGAGTTCTATTCCAGACCTTTCCTGGTACCCAGAAAAGAGAGCACCTGGCAGCCCAATCCTAGATCTATCCATTCTAAACACCTTCTTGGTGGTACCAAAATTCAAAATGCTCACCCTCCAGCAGCTTCTTCCTTTGCTATCCAAAGATGCCTGGTTAGCCACTCTAGGCCTAAAAGAGGCCTATCTGCACATCCCAATCAGAGACTCTTGCAGGAAATATCTTCGTTTTAGGGAAGGATCTATGCATTATCAGTTCTCTGCACTTCCCTTTCACTTATCCACTACTCCCAGAGTTTTCACAAAATGCCTGGCTCCAGCCATTGCTTTTTCAGGCAAAGAAATATTCAAATCTACCCCTACTTGGACGACTGCCTGATTCAGGCAGACAGGAAAAGTTGTTACAGCACCTGACATTTGTAAAAGACCTACTGACCTCACTGGGATACACTGTAAACAAAAAGAAATCCAAACTAGTCTCCAGTCAGAAAATTGTATTCCTGGGAGCAAGCCTGGACACAGCATCCCAGATGGCATTCCTTACTCCAGAAAAACAAGCCTATCTGACAGGCTACTTCTCTCAACTGGCCACCAGAACCCAGTTATCCTTAAGGAAAATCCTGCAAGCTCTAGGGTTCATGATCTCCTGCATTCTGCTAATTCCAAAATAAGGGGGGAAAGGATCCTGCACTCTTTAGATGTGCACAAACGGCTCAGATTCTACCTGGATAGGACTAAGCCCTTTAGGAAATCTGACCCGTTACTAGTCAGCTTTGCAGCAGGGGCAGAGGCAAGGCCATATCAGAACAAACCATTTCCAAATGGATAGCACACTGTATCCATTTCTGTTAAAACACCACGGGAAACCACCCCCACAGGGGGTCAGAACACATTCCACTAGGGCAACTTCCACCTCTGCAGCTTTTCTCGGAGGGGTCCCTACTAGGGGCATCCTGGAGGCTGCAACATGGAGTTCTGTTCATACCTTCAGCAAGCATTACCACCTGCCTATCTTTTCCAAACCCAGGGCAGACTTTGCAATCGCAGTCCTACAGGACATACTAGCCAGCACAAACTCTTTCTGACTGCCTCTACCCGTTTCCTCAGCCTGTTTTTATACCACTGACTACCTGACATCAATCCTGGAGCGACAGTAACCGACGCAGAAATACTAAGCCTCTGATATTCAGGCCGACTGAGGGCTACCCCTTGCAGGATAACCCAGGTGTGATGACTGCAACAGTGAATCCACTCGAACATCTACATTTATGGTAAGTGTACACAGCTGTACTTTCTGGTATGCAGTCTCCCCTTTTCCTTGAGAATCAGGTGCCTTCTTAGCTACCTCCCTCAAGCCTTGTAATGTAAGGTCTGAAAGCTGAGCCTGTCTCAATTTTACCTTTGTGACCTTTCCTTGCTCCCTTTCTACTGAAAGCCTGGTCTCATCTGAGAGCATGGGTGCTACCACTCACCCCTGTCCTTGCAGTCTCCCCTGCCCACGGGAACATCAGTACCTACCAGCAGCTGTGGCTCACTTTTCAGGCTCACTGCTGCAGGGTAGCTGCGTCCCTGAAATAGTCACCTTACCAGCCCCAGCTTCAGGTGTGGTGTCTATTTGGGTCTCTCCAAGGCTACCTGACCCACATGCCTGCCTCCAAGCCTGACTGCATGTACACAAGGTATTGCCTTATCAAAATCATTCTCTATTAAGACATCTGCAGGGATATCCTCAAACACACCTACCTGCTTGCTTCCTTTCCCACCCTCCCAGTCAATGTGAACCCTGGCCAAAGGTCCATCCTAATGCTCTGACCTGGGTGGAATGCCCAAGCAAGTACTGATCCTCTTTAACCACTGCAGGCTTAACAGTGGTTATGTCAGAGTCTGTATCGCTCTTAACAGTGGCCTGTTTTCCATCCACTAAGATAGGATACAAACTTTGGTGATAAGTTGGTACCCCATTGTCTCCAGGCAACTTACCACTGGTATACTGTTATTCCCACTTGCTGGCTCCTTCTCCTTTTATTCCCCACCTTGCCTCAGTGAACATTTGTATGCTACATGGAACTTCTGCTTACAGTTAAAACATTTAACCCATGGTCCTGGCTGTGTACCTGAAGTAATGGCTTCCCCTGTTACAGGTGTACTGTGTTGGGGTGGTTTAGGCTGCCCACCATGGTTTCCTGTATAACCATGTGCAGTGCTGGGTATCCCTTTCTTGTGCAGTGATGCCCTGCTTGCTAAGTAGAGATCCCCTTCTCTCCCCAGCTCATCTGCAGAGTTATACTACCGGTCTGCCAACCAGATTCTCATGTCCTCAGGCAAAGTGCTAAGGGCTTGTTTCCTCACCAAACGTTCTCCAGCCTTTCAGAAGTGGTGACCTGACACCCACTCATTCACCTATAAAAATAAGTGCTTAACTCAGAAATATAATCACACACACTTTCATCTGCTTTGCATCTTTGCTCACAAAACTTTTTCCTGTAAGCTTCAGTTTGTAACTTAAAACATTCTAGTAAGCATCATTTTACTTTATCATAGTTTAAACAATCAGCATCAGACAATTTAGGAACAGCAGTTACAGCTTTACCATAGAGTTACGGGGACAAGAACTGTACCCAGAGCCCTTGATCAGTATTATACTGTTTACATACCCTTTAAAATACATGAATAAAGCTATCCAAATGATCACACTGTGTAATCTGTGGAAGAAATGTACTGACCTTTATGGTTTCTGGGGTTCTGTTATTGCCTTTCCCATTACCTTCATGACCCTGCCGAGGAATCAGCATCACCCTGTCATGTTGGTGCTGTTTCTCATTTTCTTCGGCCTCCAAGCACTCTAGTCTCTCTTCGACCTACATCTGCTTTCCCTTTTATTTTGGATTCTGAATGCCACAGTCTCTCTATGACCTCCAAACGCCACAGTCTATCTCTGCTGATTTTAACTCCCTCTGTTTTGCCTTTTCTTCAGCCTCCAAATGCTGCAGTCTCTCTGCAGATTCTACTTCCAAATGTTTGGCTTTCAGTTCATGTCTTTCTAACTACAAATGGATTTGTATGTCCTCTGAGGAAGAGGTAAACTATCAAAGTTTCTGAAGACTGCACATCCCCATCACCAGACTGTCTTCAGGGTTGCTGGTCTGTGTTGCAGCAGTGACTAAGGCTGAAATCATATCCTCTTTAGTTTGGTTGGCATGCATCAGTCCTTTGGCTTCCAACACTTTGGCCAACTGGTTCTTTGTCAGCTTGCTATAATCCTCTGCTGACATCCTTGCCTGCTTTCCCTGACTAAAGTAAACTAACAGAAATAGAAATGTGAAAATGAAATTCTGTATGTTTACCCTATGGCTGCTGGGAGTACACACACCTTCAGTGACAACTGCCCACCGGCTACTGAAGTTCAGTTAATATCCCACCAAGCTGCCTCCAGTGTGTGACATGTCTTTGCATTGGTATAGCAATCAAGGAGACTCGATTGTCAACACTGACTCCAGTGAGGGACAGTCACTAAGAGCAAAGATGCAGTCGCACAGTATTTTCAGATCCAGCTCTCTGCACCAAGCACAATTTCCCTTAAGAGCACACAGGGAGCATGCTCCAGACCTGGGGCTGGACTCTGTCTCTCCAGACCTATACAAAACTCCACACTGACCACTTGGGAGCTCTGTGTCCCTGTTCTCTGTAGCTGACACACACACACACATATACACACACACACACGCGCCTGGATGTTAGTTTCTCACACACACACACACACACCTGGGAAAAGCTGGAACAGATTTACTAGCTGTGCCTTTCTGCCCAGACTCTGAGGTAATCCAGTTACCTCCAGTTGGCTGCCCTAAGGCTCTTACAAAGGGTACCCAATTGTACTGTGTAAAATTAATACTAATACAAATGGTAGGGTATGACCAAAGCAGCAAGACTTTCAGGAGTGGCCACAGGCTCATTAAAACAAGCACAAGTACTCTCAAGATGTTAAACGTATTCTCTAAATGACCAGCCACAATTAAAATATGTAATGATAAATAATAAAACTGAGAACAAGAGAATACTGAATACAATAAACAACAGTTTCAACCACAGAGATATAAAAAATAGTACAGTTGGATAGTTTCTTACAGATCCAGAAAACAATACTAAACTATTCTCACTAGATTAACCAAATAATTATTGTTCCCCTGACTACTTACTAGAGAAAGGCAAGCTTACTGTGCTGAGTGTTTTACCACAGCAAAAGCCAGAATATGTCGCTTTGTGTCTGTGTGGATGTGTGAGGTATATATCCTCTCAGAAATCTTTCCTGTCAGATTTTAAAGTGCTGCTGCGAGGGTTCCAAAGAAACCAGATGCTGGTCAGAGGATATCACCTCTGATCACCTAACTCTAGTACACTGAGCTTTGCTAAGATCTGTGGCAGCATCAGAAAGCTGTAAGACAGAAAAAACTAAATTCACAGCAGTTTCCAAATAAAACCTGTAATCCACAAAATGAAGCAGCTTTTCAGGTAAAACAATAAAGCCCTGAGCAGGTCAAGCTTAGAAAATTGTGGAAAAACCCACGGACAGCTCAGCACACTTCAGTTCACTGTATTCCACAGAAACACAGCACATTAACGCTCCACCATACATTTTTGTTTTAAAAATCACTTCCTCAGATGTGGGCTGTTCAAACTACTAGTGCTTTTATACCATTCACTTAATTACATTGATTAGGTTAATGAATTAATTGAAAGGTTAATTTAGTTTAAAATCAAAAGGTTTTCTTGTTGTATCTCTCTGTATGGCCACAATTAAAACACATTTAATATTACAATGTTTGATGGATGAATAAATATGTATGAATAAAATATGTTTTAAATAAAAATCCTTAAAACACTACTACAACGAATAAATTATAAAGTTAAAATACTATTAGAAACACATTTAATGGGCTTCAATGGTTAAAATCACCAACTTGAATATTTGCTTTAAATGAACTTGATACTCCATCTAGTGGATACATCGTGAAATTACAGGTATTATAAAAACTGCATTGTAAGCCAAAGGCAAATTGTTTCTAGGTCATACATATGTTAGTATACCCTTCTCCTTAGCTTGCGTTCTGTCTTCCCTATATAGAATGTTTCACAGGTTTGACATTTCGCTAATTATACAAGGCCAAAGGAGTCACAATTATTAAAATCCTTGCCTTCCAGGGTAATTCCCCTGCTTTTCAAATACACACTTTCTACATTGCTAATGTATGCACACTGTTGACAATGTCCACATTTAAACGTTCCCTTCCTTTTTCTCCGTCTCTGAACTTCTTGGTTTGTACCATTTTCCAATAAAAGTTTTAAATTACTTGAATTCTTATAAACTACTCTTAACTTTTCATTCTTTAGTTTCTCTAAGTCAGTAAATGCTAAAAATTTATTCCGTTCCTTATCTATAGTTTGTCTTACCATTTTTGCACAAGCATTATACTCCAAGATGAGTGCACTGCCAAAATTGTCATTTGCCTTTTTTACTGGACCTATCATATCAAATACTGGTAATCCTAGTATTGGCTTAAAGTCATTTGGTCTCCTGTCTGTCACTTCTGTCTCAATTTTGTCTATCATATCATCTGGGTATTTCCTCGTCCTAAACATTTTCCTTAGTAATCTTTTTTCCATTTCAAAGTCTTCGACACCGGACGTCATTCTGCAAGCCCTAATATATTGTCCTTTAACTATATTTTTCTTGGAATACTAAGGGTGAGCACTTTCAAAGTGCAAATAAGAGTTAGAATAGGTACTTTTTCTATACACCCTGGAATTAAAACGTGAGTTTTCCTTGTATATTTCTATATCCAAGTACTCCAACTTCTCATAATTTATTCTGTAGGTAAATTCAAGAAAATCGATACTGTTATTAATATATTCAATAAATTTTTCTCTCTCTTCTTTTGGCCCTTCCCATAGGATACATATGTCGTCCAGGAATCTTCTATAAAGTGACCAGTTGTTACTGTATATTGATTAGGTTACCATCTTCTCTTCCCATTTGGTTAAAACCAAATTGGCATAGGTGGGTTCACAAGCGGCACCCATCGCTACTCCTTTCTTCTGGTGAAAAAATTCACCTTTGAAGTAAATGAAGTTGAACTTTAGAACCAAATCTATAAGCTCCATCATCACAGTACACTTGTCATAGGTTAAAGTCTCATCCTCAAAAATGAGTTCTTCCAGGTATCTTAATCCATCACAGTCGGGAATGCTTGAGAACTAATCTACAACGTCAATTGTTAGGAAACATAAATTCTCGTTGTATAAATCATGATTCAGTATCCGTAGAAGATCCCAAGAATCTCTCAAAATATTGGTTCTCTTAAGCCACAGTTTCTTAAGCTTAACATCCACGAATTTTTGTAGTCAAGTGTTTTAAGGATTTTTATTTAAAACACATTTTTATTCATACATATTTATTCATCCATCAAGCATTGTAATATTAAATGTGTTTTAATTGTGGCAACACAGTTCCTATCACGAAATCGAACACTGAGAATGCCGAATACAGGAAGGCCGAACTTGGTAGTTCGAAAGTTGAGAATGTCGAAGACCCGGAAACCCGAAATCTTTCCCAGGGAAGGAATTCGGTTGGCCATTTCTGCGGCTTCGGCATTTTCAGACCGGGTCAAAGTAAGTGTACGAACGGGTAGTGACTGACTTTAGGGTTAGGGTGCGGGTCAGGTAGGTGTGCGGTAGTGACGGACTTTAGGGTTAGGGCTGGGTTAAGGATAGTGCATAGATAGTGGTGTATGTTAGGTTTACTGTAGGTTTTGAAGTTCTTTGGTGTGATTGTTTTGTGTGTGTTTTTCAGAATAGTGAATTTTTTCCCTGGGAAAAAAATTCACTATTTTGAAGTGTGGATGTTCTCCGAATTCGATCTTCCAAGTTCAAACTTATGGTGTTCGACATTTTGGAAGTTCAATTTCGTGATATAGACCCGTGGCAACACAGAGAGATACAACAAGAAAAGTTTTTGGTTTTAAACTAAATTAACCTTTCAATTAATTCATTAATCTAATCAATGTAATTAAGTGAATGGTATAAAAGCACTAGTAGTTTGAACAGCCCACATCTGAGGAAGCGATTTTTAAAATGAAAATGTATGGTGGAGCATTAATGTGCTGTTTCTGTGGAATAAAGTGAATTGAAGTGTGCTGAGCCGTCCGTGGTTTTTTTTCACAATTTTCTAAGCTTGCCCTGCTCAGGGCTTTATTGTTTTGCCTGAAAAGCTGTAACACAATTTCAAACTTTCCACCCTTCTAGGGTTCTCTTATAAACATACACATTTGATCAGTTACAACAATACAACCTGATATACATGCATACATTCTTTCTGTCCAGCAGGACCTACTGTTGATGCATTTTAACACAAGTAACTTTACAAATATATTTTAACACAAACATCTGTACAAATCAGTGTGATAGTAAAATAACATAAAATTCTTTATAAACCTCCAGCTAGCTGTGCTGGCATTTGTTGCACATGCACTGTCCTACTCTCCCTGGCACAGATGCACTACCTTATAACAACACAGCTTGTACCAAGGGCTGCACCAAAACTGCAGTGTGGTACAAGGTCTAGGGTTTATGCCAAATATCAAAACCTTGGTATTTAATCCAAGTCCTTGGCAGGATTTGACAAAGCCTTTATTCCAAGCCATGGTGGTACAGTGGCAGCATTGTTACCTCACAGCAAGAGGTTCTCCTGTTCGATTCTCGGCTGGAGTGTCTTCTGTGTGGAGTCTGCATGTCCTCCCTGCGGTCGAGTGGCCTCCGAAAGACATGCGTGAATGGGCGTGCCTTCGCTGAAGGTTGGGCATCGAGCTGACAACTCGGCACCATAAAAATCTACTGCCAGTCATTAGCGGACCGGAGTTCTGCTGTGGCAACCTCTAACCGGGAAAAGCCGAAAAGTCAAACAACAACATACCGTTTCTATTCCCTACCCTACTCTTCAACCCAGTACAGTTATTGGTTGGGGCATGTTAATGTAGACCTATTGAACAAGAATATCAGAGGGAAGCTGGAGACTTTGTGTTGCATTTACTGTAACTCTTGATTGATTTTTTTTAGATTTTCATTGGGCAGATCTAATGTCATCCATAGATGCACAAGTGAAATGAGTTTACGCTGGTTGCTTTGTCTTTTTCTTCAAATCTTCCTTTCCAGAGTTGCCCCTGGCAAAAAGAAATCAAGGCAGTAAGGGCATACCCAACCCCTTATAAGCATTCTTTTCTTGATGACAGATGGCCAGAATCAGCTGGGCAGAACTACTAAAGGGATCGAATTATAATTCTTCTAAAATTGGTGCCATGCCATGTGGTATAGTTTTACTAAAGAGTAAGTGATTTGTTGACTGATGGTCTTGATGACCTGAAATTACGATAGTTGCAGCATAAACTTCCCATTTATAATGTAATTTTATGCTTGTGAGTCCTAAAATCAGTTATATCAAGGCACCTTTAATGCATTTTTGGCAGTATAATGTATTTGCTAAATTATACCACTGTTCTTTGTCCTCCTAGCCTAATAACATGCTGTCTGTTAGCCTTCAAGCCCAGTATTCATTAGCATATTTTATGCAAACTTTTATGTCTTGGTTATTGTCCTCTTACTTCTGAATAAACTTAAAATTAGACCTCATCCCAGGCACCTTCGCATCTCCACATTCAATCACTCTTCTCTGCCAACCACATCCACCGCATAGTTTTCACTTCCAGAGTTTTCTCTCTTGCAGGTCTAAAACTCTAAGAAGCCCATATTATCCTCCTTCAAAACAAGTCTTAAGTATCACCAGTTTAGTCAAGCATCTTGCCTGTGCTTTCACCCTCCAAGTTTCCTTGTACCTTGCAAAAGCATGTTAGTTGCCTGTCTAAGCTAAACTGTTCATTTATGTTTATATCTACCATTGCCCTTGTGTTTCAGATAATAGTTATAAAGGGGTTTCTAAGGTTCACTAACTTACTCAGTTAACAAATACCTAAATTAACCAGATCAGACATTCAGGGAAGGAGGGTGACACTGTGTTCCTTAGAAGTAAATGCATTCATTTTAATTATCTTCTGAAATGTAAAGTGCTTTCCGTAGACTACATCCTTTAGCAGATGATGTGGTGTGCTAGTTATGGTAAAGGGAATATCACATAAAAGAACATCCCTTTAGTTATTCTCTTATTACCTGATTAATCCAGTCATCGGATTTCCAGGCATCTTTTCTGGCACTCACTGAGTACAAGATAGAAGAACTAATCCTGGATGATGTGCCAGTCCATCACAGAATGCACACATTTGGTCACTTGTCATACAATTAACACTCCTACAAGGCAAATGAGAGGAAGAGGGGAGAGGTTAACAGGGTGCTGTGTTTCTGCAGAACAAATGCAACACCCAGGTGCAACAAGAAAAAACATATTTTTCATACCAAAGTAGTAGTATATTTAGAAGTGCATAGCAAACGTCTGTGTAAACCTAATCTATGTTAATGCAATGTAAAATACAATTTAGAAATGATACTTAACCTGTATATTAAAACTCTGTTCCTTGACATTCACTAAATTTTTATTTTCAGCTGATAACCATTTGAAATGTCAGGACCTGCTAGAACAATTCCCAAAACATGGAGACTGAATGGCCAAAAACAGAATTATTTAATACTAAGTCCAAGATGGCCACTTCTCCGAATATTCCCTTTTCTCCATGTCATGCTGATTTTGGAGATGGTATTTATAGAGTCAGAGAGGCTTGCCCCCCCCCCCCCCACACACACACATCAAGGGCTGCAGGGGGTTTAACCCTCAGCAAAAAGGACATTTAAAGGAGAGGAGCAATGATCCTGGTTCACTCTTAAGCATTTTTAATCCTTCTTTTCGGCTTGTAGGTATTTGGCATGTCAAATGCCAACATTTCAATAGACAGTCT